>NC_064631.1:730008958-730309458 GCF_023864275.1 Schistocerca cancellata
CTTCTAGTGTTTTATACTTTTGGAATTTTGGTTTTTGATGTTGATTATAAAATGACCTTTTTCATGTTTGAAATGTACTAACTCGATTTTTCCTCACAGCAGGTCAACTGGTGTGTGGTTGCAACATTACGGTCCCATTGAGTACATTTTCGGAGAGAGGGACATCAGTTGCACCACAGGGCAGGGTGGAGGGTGCCATGCACGATACATTTCCTTTCTTCGGTAAGCATCTTCTAGAGTTTTATACTTTTGGAATCTTGGTTTTTGATGTTGATTATAAAATGACCTTTTTCATGTTTGAAATGTACTAACTCGATTTTTCCTCACAGCAGGTCATCTGGTGTGTGGTTGCAACATTACGGTCCCATTGAGTACATTTTCGGAGAGAGGTACATCAGTTGCACCACAGGGCAGGCTGGAGGGTGCGGAGCTCTATACATTTCCTTTCTTCGGTAAGCATCTTCTAGTGTTTTATACTTTTGGAATTTTGGTTTTTGATGTTGATTATAAAATGACCTTTTTCATGTTTGAAATGTACTAACTCGATTTTTCCTCACAGCAGGTCAACTGGTGTGTGGTTGCAACATTACGGTCCCATTGAGTACATTTTCGGAGAGAGGGACATCAGTTGCACCACAGGGCAGGCTGGAGGGTTCGGAGCTCTATACATTTCCTTTCTTCGATAAGCATCTTTAAGTGTTTTATACTTTTGGAATTTTGGTTTTTGATGTTGATTATAAAATGACCTTTTTCATGTTTGAAATGTACTAACTCGATTTTTCCTCACAGCAGGTCAACTGGTGTGTGGTTGCAACATTACGGTCCCATTGAGTACATTTTCGGAGAGAGGGATATCAGTTGCACCACAGGGCAGGGTGGAGGGTGCGGAGCTCTATACATTTCCTTTCTTCGGTAAGCATCTTCTAGTGTTTTATTCTTTTGGAATTTTGGTTTTTGATGTTGATTATAAAATGACCTTTTTCATGTTTGAAATGTACTAACTCGATTTTTCCTCACAGCAGGTCAATTGGTGTGTGGTTGCAACATTACGGTCCCATTGAGTACATTTTCGGAGAGAGGGACATCAGTTGCACCACAGGGCAGGCTGGAGGGTGCGGAGCTCTATACATTTCCTTTCTTCGGTAAGCATCTTCTAGTGTTTTATACTTTTGGAATTTTGGTTTTTGATGTTGATTATAAAATGACCTTTTTCATGTTTGAAATGTACTAACTCGATTTTTCCTCACAGCAGGTCAACTGGTGTGCGGTTGCAACATTACGGTCCCATTGAGTACATTTTCGGAGAGAAGGACATCAGTTGCACCACAGGGCAGGGTGGAGGGTGCCATGCACGATACATTTTCTTTCTTCGGTAAGCATTTTTTTGTGTTTTATACTTTTGGAATTTTGGTTTTTGATGTTGATAATAAAATGACCTTTTTCATGTTTGAAATGTACTAACTCGATTTTTCCTCACAGCAGGTCAACTGGTGTGTGGTTGCAACATTACGGTCCCATTGAGTACATTTTCGGAGAGAGGGACATCAGTTGCGCCACAGGGCAGGGTGGAGGGTGCTATGCACGATACATTTTCTTTCTTCGGTAAGCATCTTCTAGTGTTTTATACTTTTGGAATTTTGGTTTTTGATGTTGATTATAAAATGACCTTTTTCATGTTTGAAATGTACTAACTCGATTTTTCCTCACAGCAGGTCAACTGGTGTGTGGTTGCAACATTACGGTCCCATTGAGTACATTTTCGGAGAGAGGGACATCAGTTGCACCACAGGGCAGGGTGGAGGGTGCGGAGCTCTATACATTTCCTTTCTTCGGTAAGCATCTTCTAGTGTTTTATACTTTTGGAGTTTTGGTTTTTGATGTTGATAATAAAATGACCTTTTTCATGTTTGAAATGTACTAACTCGATTTTTCCTCACAGCAGGTCAACTGGTGTGTGGTTGCAACATTACGGTCCCATTGAGTACATTTTCGGAGAGAGGGACATCAGTTGCACCACAGGGCAGGGTGGAGGGTGCCATGCACGATACATTTTCTTTCTTCGGTAAGCATTTTTTTGTGTTTTATACTTTTGGAATTTTGATTTTTCATGTTGATTGTAAAATGACCTTTTTCATGTTTGAAATGTACTAACTCGATTTTTCCTCACAGCAGGTCAACTGGTGTGTGGTTGCAACATTACGGTCCCATTGAGTACATTTTCGGAGAGAGGGACATCAGTTGCACCACAGGGCAGGGTGGAGGGTGCCATGCACGATACATTTTCTTTCTTCGGTAAGCATTTTTTTGTGTTTTATACTTTTGGAATTTTGGTTTTTGATGTTGATAATAAAATGACCTTTTTCATGTTTGAAATGTACTAACTCGATTTTTCCTCACAGCAGGTCAACTGGTGTGTGGTTGCAACATTACGGTCCCATTGAGTACATTTTCGGAGAGAGGGACATCAGTTGCACCACAGGGCAGGCTGGAGGGTGCGGAGCTCTATACATTTCCTTTCTTCGGTAAGCATCTTCTAGTGTTTAATACTTTTGGAATTTTGGTTTTTGATGTTGATTATAAAATGACCTTTTTCATGTTTGAAATGTATTAACTCGATTTTTCCTCACAGCAGGTCAACTGGTGTGTGGTTGCAACATTACGGTCCCATTGAGTACATTTTCGGAGAGAGGGACATCAGTTGCACCACAGGGCAGGCTGGAGGGTGCGGAGCTCTATACATTTCCTTTCTTCGGTAAGCATCTTCTAGTGTTTTATACTTTTGGAATTTTGGTTTTTGATGTTGATTATAAAATGACCTTTTTCATGTTTGAAATGTACTAACTCGATTTTTCCTCACAGCAGGTCAACTGGTGTGTGGTTGCAACATTACGGTCCCATTGAGTACATTTTCGGAGAGAGGGACATCAGTTGCGCCACAGGGCAGGGTGGAGGGTGCCATGCACGATACATTTTCTTTCTTCGGTAAGCATTTTTTTGTGTTTTATACTTTTGGAATTTTGGTTTTTGATGTTGATAATAAAATGACCTTTTTCATGTTTGAAATGTACTAACTCGATTTTTCCTCACAGCAGGTCAACTGGTGTGTGGTTGCAACATTACGGTCCCATTGAGTACATTTTCGGAGAGAGGGACATCAGTTGCGCCACAGGGCAGGGTGGAGGGTGCTATGCACGATACATTTTCTTTCTTCGGTAAGCATCTTCTAGTGTTTTATACTTTTGGAATTTTGGTTTTTGATGTTGATTATAAAATGACCTTTTTCATGTTTGAAATGTACTAACTCGATTTTTCCTCACAGCAGGTCAACTGGTGTGTGGTTGCAACATTACGGTCCCATTGAGTACATTTTCGGAGAGAGGGACATCAGTTGCACCACAGGGCAGGCTGGAGGGTGCGGAGCTCTATACATTTCCTTTCTTCGGTAAGCATCTTCTAGTGTTTTATACTTTTGGAATTTTGGTTTTTGATGTTGATTATAAAATGACCTTTTTCATGTTTGAAATGTACTAACTCGATTTTTCCTCACAGCAGGTCAACTGGTGTGTGGTTGCAACATTACGGTCCCATTGAGTACATTTTCGGAGAGAGGGACATCAGTTGCACCACAGGGCAGGCTGGAGGGTGCCATGCACGATACATTTTCTTTCTTCGGTAAGCATTTTTTTGTGTTTTATACTTTTGGAATTTTGGTTTTTGATGTTGATAATAAAATGACCTTTTTCATGTTTGAAATGTACTAACTCGATTTTTCCTCACAGCAGGTCAACTGGTGTGTGGTTGCAACATTACGGTCCCATTGAGTACATTTTCGGAGAGAGGGACATCAGTTGCGCCACAGGGCAGGGTGGAGGGTGCCATGCACGATACATTTTCTTTCTTCGGTAAGCATCTTCTAGTGTTTTATACTTTTGGAATTTTGGTTTTTGATGTTGATTATAAAATGACCTTTTTCATGTTTGAAATGTACTAACTCGATTTTTCCTCACAGCAGGTCAACTGGTGTGTGGTTGCAACATTACGGTCCCATTGAGTACATTTTCGAAGAGAGGGACATCAGTTGCACCACAGGGCAGGGTGGATGGTGCCATGCACGATACATTTTCTTTCTTCGGTAAGCATTTTTTTGTGTTTTATACTTTTGGAATTTTGGTTTTTGATGTTGATTATGAAATGACCTTTTTCATGTTTGAAATGTACTAACTCGATTTTTCCTCACAGCAGGTCAACTGGTGTGTGGTTGCAACATTACGGTCCCATTGAGTACATTTTCGGAGAGAGGGACATCAGTTGCACCACGGGGCAGTGTGGAGGGTGCCATGCACGATACATTTCCTTTCTTCGGTAAGCATCTTCTAGTGTTTTATACTTTTGGAATTTTGGTTTTTGATGTTGATTATAAAATGACCTTTTTCATGTTTGAAATGTACTAACTCGATTTTTCCTCACAGCAGGTCAACTGGTGTGTGGTTGCAACATTACGGTCCCATTGAGTACATTTTCGGAGAGAGGGACATCAGTTGCACCACAGGGCAGGGTGGAGGGTGCCATGCACGATACATTTCCTTTCTTCGGTAAGCATCTTCTAGAGTTTTATACTTTTGGAATTTTGGTTTTTGATGTTGATTATAAAATGACCTTTTTCATGTTTGAAATGTACTAACTCGATTTTTCCTCACAGCAGGTCAACTGGTGTGTGGTTGCAACATTACGGTCCCATTGAGTACATTTTCGGAGAGAGGTACATCAGTTGCACCACAGGGCAGGCTGGAGGGTGCGGAGCTATATACATTTCCTTTCTTCGGTAAGCATCTTCTAGTGTTTTATACTTTTGGAATTTTGGTTTTCGATGTTGATTATAAAATGACCTTTTTCATGTTTGAAATGTACTAACTCGATTTTTCCTCACAGCAGGTCAACTGGTGTGTGGTTGCAACATTACGGTCCCATTGAGTACATTTTCGGAGAGAGGGACATCAGTTGCACCACAGGGCAGGCTGGAGGGTTCGGAGCTCTATACATTTCCTTTCTTCGGTAAGCATCTTCTAGTGTTTTATACTTTTGGAATTTTGGTTTTTGATGTTGATTATAAAATGACCTTTTTCATGTTTGAAATGTACTAACTCGATTTTTCCTCACAGCAGGTCAACTGGTGTGTGGTTGCAACATTACGGTCCCATTGAGTACATTTTCGGAGAGAGGGATATCAGTTGCACCACAGGGCAGGGTGGAGGGTGCGGAGCTCTATACATTTCCTTTCTTCGGTAAGCATCTTCTAGTGTTTTATTCTTTTGGAATTTTGGTTTTTGATGTTGATTATAAAATGACCTTTTTCATGTTTGAAATGTACTAACTCGATTTTTCCTCACAGCAGGTCAATTGGTGTGTGGTTGCAACATTACGGTCCCATTGAGTACATTTTCGGAGAGAGGGACATCAGTTGCACCACAGGGCAGGCTGGAGGGTGCGGAGCTCTATACATTTCCTTTCTTCGGTAAGCATCTTCTAGTGTTTTATACTTTTGGAATTTTGGTTTTTGATGTTGATTATAAAATGACCTTTTTCATGTTTGAAATGTACTAACTCGATTTTTCCTCACAGCAGGTCAACTGGTGTGTGGTTGCAACATTACGGTCCCATTGAGTACATTTTCGGAGAGAAGGACATCAGTTGCACCACAGGGCAGGGTGGAGGGTGCCATGCACGATACATTTTCTTTCTTCGGTAAGCATTTTTTTGTGTTTTATACTTTTGGAATTTTGGTTTTTGATGTTGATAATAAAATGACCTTTTTCATGTTTGAAATGTACTAACTCGATTTTTCCTCACAGCAGGTCAACTGGTGTGTGGTTGCAACATTACGGTCCCATTGAGTACATTTTCGGAGAGAGGGACATCAGTTGCGCCACAGGGCAGGGTGGAGGGTGCCATGCACGATACATTTTCTTTCTTCGGTAAGCATCTTCTAGTGTTTTATACTTTTGGAATTTTGGTTTTTGATGTTGATTATAAAATGACCTTTTTCATGTTTGAAATATACTAACTCGATTTTTCCTCACAGCAGGTCAACTGGTGTGTGGTTGCAACATTACGGTCCCATTGAGTACATTTTCGGAGAGAGGTACATCAGTTGCACCACAGGGCAGGCTGGAGGGTGCGGAGCTCTATACATTTCCTTTCTTCGGTAAGCATCTTCTAGTGTTTTATACTTTTGGAATTTTGGTTTTTGATGTTGATTATAAAATGACCTTTTTCATGTTTGAAATGTACTAACTCGATTTTTCCTCACAGCAGGTCAACTGGTGTGTGGTTGCAACATTACGGTCCCATTGAGTACATTTTCGGAGAGAGGGACATCAGTTGCACCACAGGGCAGGCTGGAGGGTTCGGAGCTCTATACATTTCCTTTCTTCGGTAAGCATCTTCTAGTGTTTTATACTTTTGGAATTTTGGTTTTTGATGTTGATTATAAAATGACCTTTTTCATGTTTGAAATGTACTAACTCGATTTTTCCTCACAGCAGGTCAACTGGTGTGTGGTTGCAACATTACGGTCCCATTGAGTACATTTTCGGAGAGAGGTACATCAGTTGCACCACAGGGCAGGGTGGAGGGTGCGGAGCTCTATACATTTCCTTTCTTCGGTAAGCATCTTCTAGTGTTTTATTCTTTTGGAATTTTGGTTTTTGATGTTGATTATAAAATGACCTTTTTCATGTTTGAAATGTACTAACTCGATTTTTCCTCACAGCAGGTCAATTGGTGTGTGGTTGCAACATTACGGTCCCATTGAGTACATTTTCGGAGAGAGGGACATCAGTTGCACCACAGGGCAGGCTGGAGGGTGCGGAGCTCTATACATTTCCTTTCTTCGGTAAGCATCTTCTAGTGTTTTATACTTTTGAAATTTTGGTTTTTGATGTTGATTATAAAATGACCTTTTTCATGTTTGAAATGTACTAACTCGATTTTTCCTCACAGCAGGTCAACTGGTGTGTGGTTGCAACATTACGGTCCCATTGAGTACATTTTCGGAGAGAAGGACATCAGTTGCACCACAGGGCAGGGTGGAGGGTGCCATGCACGATACATTTTCTTTCTTCGGTAAGCATTTTTTTGTGTTTTATACTTTTGGAATTTTGGTTTTTTATGTTGATTATAAAATGACCTTTTTCATGTTTGAAATGTACTAACTCGATTTTTCCTCACAGCAAGTCAACTGGTGTGTGGTTGCAACATTACGGTCCCATTGAGTACATTTTCGGAGAGAGGGACATCAGTTGCACCACAGGGCAGGGTGGAGGGTGCCATGCACGATACATTTCCTTTCTTCGGTAAGCATCTTCTAGTGTTTTATACTTTTGGAATTTTGGTTTTTGATGTTGATTATAAAATGACCTTTTTCATGTTTGAAATGTACTATCTCGATTTTTCCTCACAGCAGGTCAACTGGTGTGTGGTTGCAACATTACGGTCCCTTTGAGTACATTTTCGGAGAGAGGGACATCAGTTGCACCACAGGGCAGGCTGGAGGATGCGGAGCTCTATACATTTCCTTTCTTCGGTAAGCATCTTCTAGTGTTTTATACTTTTGGAATTTTGGTTTCTGATGTTGATTATAAAATGACCTTTTTCATGTTTGAAATGTACTAACTCGATTTTTCCTCACAGCAGGTCAACTGGTGTGTGGTTGCAACATTACGGTCCCATTGAGTACATTTTCGGAGAGAGGGACATCAGTTGCACCACAGGGCAGGGTGGAGGGTGCCATGCACGATACATTTTCTTTCTTCGGTAAGCATTTTCTAGTGTTTTATACTTTTGGAATTTTGGTTTTTGATGTTGATTATAAAATGACCTTTTTCATGTTTGAAATGTACTAACTCGATTTTTCCTCACAGCAGGTCAACTGGTGTGTGGTTGCAACATTATGGTCCCATTGAGTACATTTTCGGAGAGAGGGACATCAGTTGCACCACAGGGCAGGGTGGAGGGTGCCATGCACGATACATTTTCTTTCTTCGGTAAGCATTTTTTTGTGTTTTATACTTTTGGAATTTTGGTTTTTGATGTTGATAATAAAATGACCTTTTTCATGTTTGAAATGTACTAACTCGATTTTTCCTCACAGCAGGTCAACTGGTGTGTGGTTGCAACATTACGGTCCCATTGAGTACATTTTCGGAGAGAGGGACATCAGTTGCACCACAGGGCAGGCTGGAGGGTGCGGAGCTCTATACATTTCCTTTCTTCGGTAAGCATCTTCTAGTGTTTAATACTTTTGGAATTTTGGTTTTTGATGTTGATTATAAAATGACCTTTTTCATGTTTGAAATGTATTAACTCGATTTTTCCTCACAGCAGGTCAACTGGTGTGTGGTTGCAACATTACGGTCCCATTGAGTACATTTTCGGAGAGAGGGACATCAGTTGCACCACAGGGCAGGCTGGAGGGTGCGGAGCTCTATACATTTCCTTTCTTCGGTAAGCATCTTCTAGTGTTTTATACTTTTGGAATTTTGGTTTTTGATGTTGATTATAAAATGACCTTTTTCATGTTTGAAATGTACTAACTCGATTTTTCCTCACAGCAGGTCAACTGGTGTGTGGTTGCAACATTACGGTCCCATTGAATACATTTTCGGAGAGAGGGACATCAGTTGCGCCACAGGGCAGGGTGGAGGGTGCAGTGCACGATACATTTTCTTTCTTCGATAAGCATTTTTTTGTGTTTTATACTTTTGGAATTTTGGTTTTTGATGTTGATTATAAAATGACCTTTTTCATGTTTGAAATGTACTAACTCGATTTTCCTCACAGCAGGTCAACTGGTGTGTGGTTGCAACATTACGGTCCCATTGAGTACATTTTCGGAGAGAGGGACATCAGTTGCACCACAGGGCAGGGTGGAGGGTGCCATGCACGATACATTTCCTTTCTTCGGTAAGCATTTTCTAGTGTTTTATACTTTTTTAATTTTGGTTTTTGATGTTGATTATAAAATGACCTTTTTCATGTTTGAAATGTACTAACTCGATTTTTCCTCACAGCAGGTCAACTGGTGTGTGGTTGCAACATTACGGTCCCATTGAGTACATTTTCGGAGAGAGGGACATCAGTTGCACCACAGGGCAGGGTGGAGGGTGCCATGCACGATACATTTTCTTTCTTCAGTAAGCATTTTCTAGTGTTTTATACTTTTGGAATTTTGGTTTTTATGTTGATTATAAAATGACCTTTTTCATGTTTGAAATGTACTAACTCGATTTTTCCTCACAGCAGGTCAACTGGTGTGTGGTTGCAACATTACGGTCCCATTGAGTACATTTTCGGAGAGAGGGACATCAGTTGCACCACAGGGCAGGGTGGAGGGTGCCATGCACGATACATTTTCCTTCTTCGGTAAGCATTTTCTAGTGTTTTATACTTTTGGAATTTTGGTTTTTGATGTTGATTATAAAATGACCTTTTTCATGTTTGAAATGTACTAACTCGATTTTTCCTCACAGCAGGTCAACTGGTGTGTGGTTGCAACATTACGGTCCCATTGAGTACATTTTCGGAGAGAGGGACATCAGTTGCGCCACAGGGCAGGGTGGAGGGTGCCATGCACGATACATTTTCTTTCTTCGGTAAGCATTTTTTTGTGTTTTATACTTTTGGAATTTTGGTTTTTGATGTTGATAATAAAATGACCTTTTTCATGTTTGAAATGTACTAACTCGATTTTTCCTCACAGCAGGTTAACTGGTGTGTGGTTGCAACATTACGGTCCCATTGAGTACATTTTCGGAGAGAGGGACATCAGTTGCACCACAGGGCAGGCTGGAGGGTGCGGAGCTCTATACATTTCCTTTCTTCGGTAAGCATCTTCTAGTGTTTTATACTTTTGGAATTTTGGTTTTTGATGTTGATTATAAAATGACCTTTTTCATGTTTGAAATGTACTAACTCGATTTTTCCTCACAGCAGGTCAACTGGTGTGTGGTTGCAACATTACGGTCCCATTGAGTACATTTTCGGAGAGAGGGACATCAGTTGCGCCACAGGGCAGGGTGGAGGGTGCCATGCACGATACATTTTCTTTCTTCGGTAAGCATTTTTTTGTGTTTTATACTTTTGGAATTTTGGTTTTTGATGTTGATAATAAAATGACCTTTTTCATGTTTGAAATGTACTAACTCGATTTTTCCTCACAGCAGGTCAACTGGTGTGTGGTTGCAACATTACGGTCCCATTGAGTACATTTTCGGAGAGAGGGACATCAATTGCACCACAGGGCAGGCTGGAGGGTGCAGAGCTCTATACATTTCCTTTCTTCGGTAAGCATCTTCTAGTGTTTTATACTTTTGGAATTTTGGTTTTTGATGTTGGTTATAAAATGACCTTTTTCATGTTTGAAATGTACTAACTCGATTTTTCCTCACAGCAGGTCAAGTGGTGTGTGGTTGCAACATTACTGTCCTATTGAGTACATTTTCGGAGAGAGGGATATCAGTTGCACCACGGGGCAGTGTGGAGGGTGCCATGCACGATACATTTTCTTTCTTCGGTAAGCATTTTTTTGTGTTTAATACTTTTGGAATTTTGGTTTTTGATGTTGATTATAAAATGAACTTTTTCATGTTTGAAATGTACTAACTCGATTTTTCCTCACAGCAGGTCAACTGGTGTGTGGTTGCAACATTACGGTCCCATTGAGTACATTTTCGGAGAGAGGGACATCAGTTGCACCACAGGGCAGGGTGGAGGGTGCCATGCACGATACATTTTCTTTCTTCGGTAAGCATTTTTTTGTGTTTTATACTTTTGGAATTTTGGTTTTTGATGTTGATTATAAAATGACCTTTTTCAAGTTTGAAATGTACTAACTCGATTTTTCCTCACAGCAGGTCAACTGGTGTGTGGTTGCAACATTACGGTCCCATTGAGTACATTTTCGGAGAGAGGGACATCAGTTGCACCACAGGGCAGGGTGGAGGGTGCCATGCACGATACATTTTCTTTCTTCGGTAAGCATTTTTTTGTGTTTTATACTTTTGGAATTTTGGTTTTTGATGTTGATAATAAAATGACCTTTTTCATGTTTGAAATGTACTAACTCGATTTTTCCTCACAGCAGGTCAACTGGTGTGTGGTTGCAACATTACGGTCCCATTGAGTACATTTTCGGAGAGAGGGACATCAGTTGCACCACAGGGCAGGGTGGAGGGTGCCATGCACGATACATTTTCTTTCTTCGGTAAGCATTTTTTGGTGTTTTATACTTTTGGAATTTTGGTTTTTGATGTTGATAATAAAATGACCTTTTTCATGTTTGAAATGTACTAACTCGATTTTTCCTCACAGCAGGTCAACTGGTGTGTGGTTGCAACATTACGGTCCCATTGAGTACATTTTCGGAGAGAGGGACATCAGTTGCGCCACAAGGCAGGGTGGAGGGTGCCATGCACGATACATTTTCTTTCTTCGCGTAAGCATCTTCTAGTGTTTTATACTTTTGGAATTTTGGTTTTTGATGTTGATTATAAAATGACCTTTTTCATGTTTGAAATGTACTAACTCGATTTTTCCTCACAGCAGGTCAACTGGTGTGTGGTTGCAACATTACGGTCCCATTGAGTACATTTTCGGAGAGAGGGACATCAGTTGCACCACAGGGCAGGGTGGAGGGTGCCATGCACGATACATTTTCTTTCTTCGGTAAGCATTTTTTTGTGTTTTATACTTTTGGAATTTTGATTTTTCATGTTGATTATAAAATGACCTTTTTCATGTTTGAAATGTACTAACTCGATTTTTCCTCACAGCAGGTCAACTGGTGTGTGGTTGCAACATTACGGTCCCATTGAGTACATTTTCGGAGAGAGGGACATCAGTTGCACCACAGGGCAGGCTGGAGGGTGCGGAGCTCTATACATTTCCTTTCTTCGGTAAGCATCTTCTAGTGTTTAATACTTTTGGAATTTTGGTTTTTGATGTTGATTATAAAATGACCTTTTTCATGTTTGAAATGTATTAACTCGATTTTTCCTCACAGCAGGTCAACTGGTGTGTGGTTGCAACATTACGGTCCCATTGAGTACATTTTCGGAGAGAGGGACATCAGTTGCACCACAGGGCAGGCTGGAGGGTGCGGAGCTCTATACATTTCCTTTCTTCGGTAAGCATCTTCTAGTGTTTTATACTTTTGGAATTTTGGTTTTTGATGTTGATTATAAAATGACCTTTTTCATGTTTGAAATGTACTAACTCGATTTTTCCTCACAGCAGGTCAACTGGTGTGTGGTTGCAACATTACGGTCCCATTGAGTACATTTTCGGAGAGAGGGACATCAGTTGCACCACAGGGCAGGGTGGAGGGTGCCATGCACGATACATTTTCTTTCTTCGGTAAGCATTTTTTTGTGTTTTATACTTTTGGAATTTTGGTTTTTGATGTTGATTATAAAATGACCATTTTCAAGTTTGAAATGTACTAACTCGATTTTTCCTCACAGCAGGTCAACTGGTGTGTGGTTGCAACATTACGGTCCCATTGAGTACATTTTCGGAGAGAGGGACATCAGTTGCACCACAGGGCAGGCTGGAGGGTGCGGAGCTCTATACATTTCCTTTCTTCGGTAAGCATCTTCTAGTGTTTTATACTTTTGGAATTTTGGTTTTTGATGTTGATTATAAAATGACCTTTTTCATGTTTGAAATGTACTAACTCGATTTTTCCTCACAGCAGGTCAACTGGTGTGTGGTTGCAACATTACGGTCCCATTGAGTACATTTTCGGAGAGAGGGACATCAGTTGCACCACAGGGCAGGGTGGAGGGTGCCATGCACGATACATTTTCTTTCTTCGGTAAGCATTTTTTGGTGTTTTATACTTTTGGATATTTGGTTTTTGATGTTGATAATAAAATGACCTTTTTCATGTTTGAAATGTACTAACTCGATTTTTCCTCACAGCAGGTCAACTGGTGTGTGGTTGCAACATTACGGTCCCATTGAGTACATTTTCGGAGAGAGGGACATCAGTTGCGCCACAAGGCAGGGTGGAGGGTGCCATGCACGATACATTTTCTTTCTTCGCGTAAGCATCATCTAGTGTTTTATACTTTTGGAATTTTGGTTTTTGATGTTGATTATAAAATGACCTTTTTCATGTTTGAAATGTACTAACTCGATTTTTCCTCACAGCAGGTCAACTGGTGTGTGGTTGCAACATTACGGTCCCATTGAGTACATTTTCGGAGAGAGGGACATCAGTTGCACCACAGGGCAGGGTGGAGGGTGCCATGCACGATACATTTTCTTTCTTCGGTAAGCATTTTTTTGTGTTTTATACTTTTGGAATTTTGATTTTTCATGTTGGTTATAAAATGACCTTTTTCATGTTTGAAATGTACTAACTCGATTTTTCCTCACAGCAGGTCAACTGGTGTGTGGTTGCAACATTACGGTCCCATTGAGTACATTTTCGGAGAGAGGGACATCAGTTGCACCACAGGGCACGGTGGAGGGTGCCATACACGATACATTTTCTTTCTTCGGTAAGCATTTTTTTGTGTTTTATACTTTTGGAATTTTGGTTTTTGATGTTGATAATAAAATGACCTTTTTCATGTTTGAAATGTACTAACTCGATTTTTCCTCACAGCAGGTCAACTGGTGTGTGGTTGCAATATTACGGACCCATTGAGTACATTTTCGGAGAGAGGGACATCAGTTGCACCACAGGGCAGGCTGGAGGGTGCGGAGCTCTATACATTTCCTTTCTTCGGTAAGCATCTTCTAGTGTTTAATACTTTTGGAATTTTGGTTTTTGATGTTGATTATAAAATGACCTTTTTCATGTTTGAAATGTATTAACTCGATTTTTCCTCACAGCAGGTCAACTGGTGTGTGGTTGCAACATTACGGTCCCATTGAGTACATTTTCGGAGAGAGGGACATCAGTTGCGCCACAGGGCAGGGTGGAGGGTGCCATGCACGATACATTTTCTTTCTTCGGTAAGCATTTTTTTGTGTTTTATACTTTTGGAATTTTGGTTTTTGATGTTGATAATAAAATGACCTTTTTCATGTTTGAAATGTACTAACTCGATTTTTCCTCACAGCAGGTCAACTGGTGTGTGGTTGCAACATTACGGTCCCATTGAGTACATTTTCGGAGAGAGGGACATCAGTTGCACCACAGGGCAGGGTGGAGGGTGCCATGCACGATACATTTTCTTTCTTCGGTAAGCATTTTTTTGTGTTTTATACTTTTGGAATTTTGGTTTTTGATGTTGATTATAAAATGACCTTTTTCAAGTTTGAAATGTACTAACTCGATTTTTCCTCACAGCAGGTCAACTGGTGTGTGGTTGCAACATTACGGTCCCATTGAGTACATTTTCGGAGAGAGGGACATCAGTTGCGCCACAGGGCAGGGTGGAGGGTGCCATGCACGATACATTTTCTTTCTTCGGTAAGCATTTTTTTGTGTTTTATACTTTTGGAATTTTGGTTTTTGATGTTGATAATAAAATGACCTTTTTCATGTTTGAAATGTACTAACTCGATTTTTCCTCACAGCAGGTCAACTGGTGTGTGGTTGCAACATTACGGTCCCATTGAGTACATTTTCGGAGAGAGGGACATCAATTGCACCACAGGGCAGGCTGGAGGGTGCGGAGCTCTATACATTTCCTTTCTTCGGTAAGCATCTTCTAGTGTTTTATACTTTTGGAATTTTGGTTTTTGATGTTGATTATAAAATGACCTTTTTCATGTTTGAAATGTACTAACTCGATTTTTCCTCACAGCAGGTCAAGTGGTGTGTGGTTGCAACATTACGGTCCTATTGAGTACATTTTCGGAGAGAGGGATATCAGTTGCACCACGGGGCAGTGTGGAGGGTGCCATGCACGATACATTTTCTTTCTTCGGTAAGCATTTTTTTGTGTTTAATACTTTTGGAATTTTGGTTTTTGATGTTGATTATAAAATGAACTTTTTCATGTTTGAAATGTACTAACTCGATTTTTCCTCACAGCAGGTCAACTGGTGTGTGGTTGCAACATTACGGTCCCATTGAGTACATTTTCGGAGAGAGGGACATCAGTTGCACCACAGGGCAGGGTGGAGGGTGCCATGCACGATACATTTTCTTTCTTCGGTAAGCATTTTTTTGTGTTTTATACTTTTGGAATTTTGGTTTTTGATGTTGATTATAAAATGACCTTTTACAAGTTTGAAATGTACTAACTCGATTTTTCCTCACAGCAGGTCAACTGGTGTGTGGTTGCAACATTACGGTCCCATTGAGTACATTTTCGGAGAGAGGGACATCAGTTGCACCACAGGGCAGGGTGGAGGGTGCCATGCACGATACATTTTTTTTCTTCGGTAAGCATTTTTTTGTGTTTTATACTTTTGGAATTTTGGTTTTTGATGTTGATAATAAAATGACCTTTTTCATGTTTGAAATGTACTAACTCGATTTTTCCTCACAGCAGGTCAACTGGTGTGTGGTTGCAACATTACGGACCCATTGAGTACATTTTCGGAGAGAGGGACATCAGTTGCACCACAGGGCAGGCTGGAGGGTGCGGAGCTCTATACATTTCCTTTCTTCGGTAAGCATCTTCTAGTGTTTAATACTTTTGGAATTTTGGTTTTTGATGTTGATTATAAAATGACCTTTTTCATGTTTGAAATGTATTAACTCGATTTTTCCTCACAGCAGGTCAACTGGTGTGTGGTTGCAACATTACGGTCCCATTGAGTACATTTTCGGAGAGAGGGACATCAGTTGCACCACAGGGCAGGCTGGAGGGTGCGGAGCTCTATACATTTCCTTTCTTAGGTAAGCATCTTCTAGTGTTTTATACTTTTGGAATTTTGGTTTTTGATGTTGATTATAAAATGACCTTTTTCATGTTTGAAATGTACTAACTCGATTTTTCCTCACAGCAGGTCAACTGGTGTGTGGTTGCAACATTACGGTCCCATTGAGTACATTTTCGGAGAGAGGGACATCAGTTGCACCACAGGGCAGGGTGGAGGGTGCCATGCACGATACATTTTCTTTCTTCGGTAAGCATTTTTTTGTGTTTTATACTTTTGGAATTTTGGTTTTTGATGTTGATAATAAAATGACCTTTTTCATGTTTGAAATGTACTAACTCGATTTTTCCTCACAGCAGGTCAACTGGTGTGTGGTTGCAACATTACGGTCCCATTGAGTACATTTTCGGAGAGAGGGACATCAGTTGCACCACAGGGCAGGCTGGAGGGTGCGGAGCTCTATACATTTCCTTTCTTCGGTAAGCATCTTCTAGTGTTTTATACTTTTGGAATTTTGGTTTTTGATGTTGATTATAAAATGACCTTTTTCATGTTTGAAATGTACTAACTCGATTTTTCCTCACAGCAGGTCAACTGGTGTGTGGTTGCAACATTACGGACCCATTGAGTACATTTTCGGAGAGAGGGACATCAGTTGCACCACAGGGCAGGCTGGAGGGTGCGGAGCTCTATACATTTCCTTTCTTCGGTAAGCATCTTCTAGTGTTTAATACTTTTGGAATTTTGGTTTTTGATGTTGATTATAAAATGACCTTTTTCATGTTTGAAATGTATTAACTCGATTTTTCCTCACAGCAGGTCAACTGGTGTGTGGTTGCAACATTACGGTCCCATTGAGTACATTTTCGGAGAGAGGGACATCAGTTGCACCACAGGGCAGGGTGGAGGGTGCCATGCACGATACATTTTCTTTCTTCGGTAAGCATTTTTTTGTGTTTTATACTT
Organism: Schistocerca cancellata; assembly: GCF_023864275.1. Classification (NCBI taxonomy): domain Eukaryota; kingdom Metazoa; phylum Arthropoda; class Insecta; order Orthoptera; family Acrididae; genus Schistocerca; species Schistocerca cancellata. Next base: position 730,025,768 of record NC_064631.1, read on the forward strand.
TTGGAATTTTGGTTTTTGATGTTGATAATAAAATGACCTTTTTCATGTTTGAAATGTACTAACTCGATTTTTCCTCACAGCAGGTCAACTGGTGTGTGGTTGCAACATTACGGTCCCATTGAGTACATTTTCGGAGAGAGGGACATCAGTTGCACCACAGGGCAGGCTGGAGGGTGCGGAGCTCTATACATTTCCTTTCTTCGGTAAGCATCTTCTAGTGTTTTATACTTTTGGAATTTTGGTTTTTGATGTTGATTATAAAATGACCTTTTTCATGTTTGAAATGTACTAACTCGATTTTTCCTCACAGCAGGTCAACTGGTGTGTGGTTGCAACATTACGGTCCCATTGAGTACATTTTCGGAGAGAGGGACATCAGTTGCACCACAGGGCAGGGTGGAGGGTGCCATGCACGATACATTTTCTTTCTTCGGTAAGCATTTTTTGGTGTTTAATACTTTTGGAATTTTGGTTTTTGATGTTGATTATAAAATGAACTTTTTCATGTTTGAAATGTACTAACTCGATTTTTCCTCACAGCAGGTCAACTGGTGTGTGGTTGCAACATTACGGTCCCATTGAGTACATTTTCGGAGAGAGGGACATCAGTTGCACCACAGGGCAGGGTGGAGGGTGCCATGCACGATACATTTTCTTTCTTCGGTAAGCATTTTTTTGTGTTTTATACTTTTGGAATTTTGGTTTTTGATGTTGATTATAAAATGATCTTTTTCAAGTTTGAAATGTACTAACTCGATTTTTCCTCACAGCAGGTCAACTGGTGTGTGGTTGCAACATTACGGTCCCATTGAGTACATTTTCGGAGAGAGGGACATCAGTTGCACCACAGGGCAGGCTGGAGGGTGCGGAGCTCTATACATTTCCTTTCTTCGGTAAGCATCTTCTAGTGTTTTATACTTTTGGAATTTTGGTTTTTGATGTTGATTATAAAATGACCTTTTTCATGTTTGAAATGTACTAACTCGATTTTTCCTCACAGCAGGTCAACTGGTGTGTGGTTGCAACATTACGGTCCCATTGAGTACATTTTCGGAGAGAGGGACATCAGTTGCACCACAGGGCAGGGTGGAGGGTGCCATGCACGATACATTTTCTTTCTTCGGTAAGCATTTTTTGGTGTTTTATACTTTTGGAATTTTGGTTTTTGATGTTGATAATAAAATGACCTTTTTCATGTTTGAAATGTACTAACTCGATTTTTCCTCACAGCAGGTCAACTGGTGTGTGGTTGCAACATTACGGTCCCATTGAGTACATTTTCGGAGAGAGGGACATCAGTTGCGCCACAAGGCAGGGTGGAGGGTGCCATGCACGATACATTTTCTTTCTTCGCGTAAGCATCTTCTAGTGTTTTATACTTTTGGAATTTTGGTTTTTGATGTTGATTATAAAATGACCTTTTTCATGTTTGAAATGTACTAACTCGATTTTTCCTCACAGCAGGTCAACTGGTGTGTGGTTGCAACATTACGGTCCCATTGAGTACATTTTCGGAGAGAGGGACATCAGTTGCACCACAGGGCAGGGTGGAGGGTGCCATGCACGATACATTTTCTTTCTTCGGTAAGCATTTTTTTGTGTTTTATACTTTTGGAATTTTGATTTTTCATGTTGATTATAAAATGACCTTTTTCATGTTTGAAATGTACTAACTCGATTTTTCCTCACAGCAGGTCAACTGGTGTGTGGTTGCAACATTACGGTCCCATTGAGTACATTTTCGGAGAGAGGGACATCAGTTGCACCACAGGGCAGGGTGGAGGGTGCCATGCACGATACATTTTCTTTCTTCGGTAAGCATTTTTTTGTGTTTTATACTTTTGGAATTTTGATTTTTCATGTTGATTATAAAATGACCTTTTTCATGTTTGAAATGTACTAACTCGATTTTTCCTCACAGCAGGTCAACTGGTGTGTGGTTGCAACATTACGGTCCCATTGAGTACATTTTCGGAGAGAGGGACATCAGTTGCACCACAGGGCAGGCTGGAGGGTGCGGAGCTCTATACATTTCCTTTCTTCGGTAAGCATCTTCTAGTGTTTTATACTTTTGGAATTTTGGTTTTTGATGTTGATTATAAAATGACCTTTTTCATGTTTGAAATGTACAAACTCGATTTTTCCTCACAGCAGGTCAACTGGTGTGTGGTTGCAACATTACGGTCCCATTGAGTACATTTTCGGAGAGAGGGACATCAGTTGCACCACAGGGCAGGGTGGAGGGTGCCATGCACGATACATTTTCTTTCTTCGGTAAGCATTTTTTTGTGTTTTATACTTTTGGAATTTTGGTTTTTGATGTTGATTATAAAATGACCTTTTTCAAGTTTGAAATGTACTAACTCGATTTTTCCTCACAGCAGGTCAACTGGTGTGTGGTTGCAACATTACGGTCCCATTGAGTACATTTTCGGAGAGAGGGACATCAGTTGCACCACAGGGCAGGCTGGAGGGTGCGGAGCTCTATACATTTCCTTTCTTCGGTAAGCATCTTCTAGTGTTTTATACTTTTGGAATTTTGGTTTTTGATGTTGATTATAAAATGACCTTTTTCATGTTTGAAATGTACTAACTCGATTTTTCCTCACAGCAGGTCAACTGGTGTGTGGTTGCAACATTACGGTCCCATTGAGTACATTTTCGGAGAGAGGGACATCAGTTGCACCACAGGGCAGGGTGGAGGGTGCCATGCACGATACATTTTCTTTCTTCGGTAAGCATTTTTTGGTGTTTTATACTTTTGGAATTTTGGTTTTTGATGTTGATAATAAAATGACCTTTTTCATGTTTGAAATGTACTAACTCGATTTTTCCTCACAGCAGGTCAACTGGTGTGTGGTTGCAACATTACGGTCCCATTGAGTACATTTTCGGAGAGAGGGACATCAGTTGCGCCACAAGGCAGGGTGGAGGGTGCCATGCACGATACATTTTCTTTCTTCGCGTAAGCATCTTCTAGTGTTTTATACTTTTGGAATTTTGGTTTTTGATGTTGATTATAAAATGACCTTTTTCATGTTTGAAATGTACTAACTCGATTTTTCCTCACAGCAGGTCACCTGGTGTGTGGTTGCAACATTACGGTCCCATTGAGTACATTTTCGGAGAGAGGGACATCAGTTGCACCACAGGGCAGGGTGGAGGGTGCCATGCACGATACATTTTCTTTCTTCGGTAAGCATTTTTTTGTGTTTTATACTTTTGGAATTTTGATTTTTCATGTTGATTATAAAATGACCTTTTTCATGTTTGAAATGTACTAACTCGATTTTTCCTCACAGCAGGTCAACTGGTTTGTGGTTGCAACATTACGGTCCCATTGAGTACATTTTCGGAGAGAGGGACATCAGTTGCACCACAGGGCAGGGTGGAGGGTGCCATGCACGATACATTTTCTTTCTTCGGTAAGCATTTTTTTGTGTTTTATACTTTTGGAATTTTGGTTTTTGATGTTGATAATAAAATGACCTTTTTCATGTTTGAAATGTACTAACTCGATTTTTCCTCACAGCAGGTCAACTGGTGTGTGGTTGCAACATTACGGTCCCATTGAGTACATTTTCGGAGAGAGGGACATCAGTTGCACCACAGGGCAGGCTGGAGGGTGCGGAGCTCTATACATTTCCTTTCTTCGGTAAGCATCTTCTAGTGTTTAATACTTTTGGAATTTTGGTTTTTGATGTTGATTATAAAATGACCTTTTTCATGTTTGAAATGTATTAACTCGATTTTTCCTCACAGCAGGTCAACTGGTGTGTGGTTGCAACATTACGGTCCCATTGAGTACATTTTCGGAGAGAGGGACATCAGTTGCACCACAGGGCAGGCTGGAGGGTGCGGAGCTCTATACATTTCCTTTCTTCGGTAAGCATCTTCTAGTGTTTTATACTTTTGGAATTTTGGTTTTTGATGTTGATTATAAAATGACCTTTTTCATGTTTGAAATGTACAAACTCGATTTTTCCTCACAGCAGGTCAACTGGTGTGTGGTTGCAACATTACGGTCCCATTGAGTACATTTTCGGAGAGAGGGACATCAGTTGCACCACAGGGCAGGGTGGAGGGTGCCATGCACGATACATTTTCTTTCTTCGGTAAGCATTTTTTTGTGTTTTATACTTTTGGAATTTTGGTTTTTGATGTTGATTATAAAATGACCTTTTTCAAGTTTGAAATGTACTAACTCGATTTTTCCTCACAGCAGGTCAACTGGTGTGTGGTTGCAACATTACGGTCCCATTGAGTACATTTTCGGAGAGAGGGACATCAGTTGCACCACAGGGCAGGCTGGAGGGTGCGGAGCTCTATACATTTCCTTTCTTCGGTAAGCATCTTCTAGTGTTTTATACTTTTGGAATTTTGGTTTTTGATGTTGATTATAAAATGACCTTTTTCATGTTTGAAATGTACTAACTCGATTTTTCCTCACAGCAGGTCAACTGGTGTGTGGTTGCAACATTACGGTCCCATTGAGTACATTTTCGGAGAGAGGGACATCAGTTGCACCACAGGGCAGGGTGGAGGGTGCCATGCACGATACATTTTCTTTCTTCGGTAAGCATTTTTTGGTGTTTTATACTTTTGGAATTTTGGTTTTTGATGTTGATAATAAAATGACCTTTTTCATGTTTGAAATGTACTAACTCGATTTTTCCTCACAGCAGGTCAACTGGTGTGTGGTTGCAACATTACGGTCCCATTGAGTACATTTTCGGAGAGAGGGACATCAGTTGCACCACAGGGCAGGCTGGAGGGTGCGGAGCTCTATACATTTCCTTTCTTCGGTAAGCATCTTCTAGTGTTTTATACTTTTGGAATTTTGGTTTTTGATGTTGATTATAAAATGACCTTTTTCATGTTTGAAATGTACTAACTCGATTTTTCCTCACAGCAGGTCAACTGGTGTGTGGTTGCAACATTACGGTCCCATTGAGTACATTTTCGGAGAGAGGGACATCAGTTGCACCACAGGGCAGGGTGGAGGGTGCCATGCACGATACATTTTCTTTCTTCGGTAAGCATTTTTTGGTGTTTTATACTTTTGGAATTTTGGTTTTTGATGTTGATAATAAAATGACCTTTTTCATGTTTGAAATGTACTAACTCGATTTTTCCTCACAGCAGGTCAACTGGTGTGTGGTTGCAACATTACGGTCCCATTGAGTACATTTTCGGAGAGAGGGACATCAGTTGCACCACAGGGCAGGCTGGAGGGTGCGGAGCTCTGTACATTTCCTTTCTTCGGTAAGCATCTTCTAGTGTTTAATACTTTTGGAATTTTGGTTTTTGATGTTGATTATAAAATGACCTTTTTCATGTTTGAAATGTATTAACTCGATTTTTCCTCACAGCAGGTCAACTGGTGTGTGGTTGCAACATTACGGTCCCATTGAGTACATTTTCGGAGAGAGGGACATCAGTTGCACCACAGGGCAGGCTGGAGGGTGCGGAGCTCTATACATTTCCTTTCTTCGGTAAGCATCTTCTAGTGTTTTATACTTTTGGAATTTTGGTTTTTGATGTTGATTATAAAATGACCTTTTTCATGTTTGAAATGTACTAACTCGATTTTTCCTCACAGCAGGTCAACTGGTGTGTGGTTGCAACATTACGGTCCCATTGAGTACATTTTCGGAGAGAGGGACATCAGTTGCGCCACAAGGCAGCGTGGAGGGTGCCATGCACGATACATTTTCTTTCTTCGCGTAAGCATCTTCTAGTGTTTTATACTTTTGGAATTTTGGTTTTTGATGTTGATTATAAAATGACCTTTTTCATGTTTGAAATGTACTAACTCGATTTTTCCTCACAGCAGGTCAACTGGTGTGTGGTTGCAACATTACGGTCCCATTGAGTACATTTTCGGAGAGAGGGACATCAGTTGCACCACAGGGCAGGGTGGAGGGTGCCATGCACGATACATTTTCTTTCTTCGGTAAGCATTTTTTTGTGTTTTATACTTTTGGAATTTTGGTTTTTGATGTTGATTATAAAATGACCTTTTTCATGTTTGAAATGTACTAACTCGATTTTTCCTCACAGCAGGTCAACTGGTGTGTGGTTGCAACATTACGGTCCCATTGAGTACATTTTCGGAGAGAGGGACATCAGTTGCACCACAGGGCAGGGTGGAGGGTGCCATGCACGATACATTTTCTTTCTTCGGTAAGCATTTTTTTCTGTTTTATACTTTTGGAATTTTGGTTTTTGATGTTGATTATAAAATGACATTTTTCATGTTTGAAATGTACTAACTCGATTTTTCCTCACAGCAGGTCAACTGGTGTGTGGTTGCAACATTACGGTCCCATTGAGTACATTTTCGGAGAGAGGGACATCAGTTGCACCACAGGGCAGGGTGGAGGGTGCCATGCACGATACATTTTCTTTCTTCGGTAAGCATTTTTTTGTGTTTTATACTTTTGGTATTTTGGTTTTTGATGTTGATTATAAAATGACCTTTTTCGTGTTTGAAATGTACTAACTCGATTTTTCCTCACAGCAGGTCAACTGGTGTGTGGTTGCAACATTACGGTCCCTTTGAGTACATTTTCGGAGAGAGGGACATCAGTTGCACCACAGGGCAGGGTGGAGGGTGCCATGCACGATACATTTTCTTTCTTCGGTAAGCCTTTTTTATTGTTTCATACTTTTGGAGTTTTGGTTTTTGATGTTGATTATAAAATGACCTTTTTCATGTTTGAAATGTACTAACTCGATTTTTCCTCACAGCAGGTCTACTGATGTGTGGTTGCAACATTACGGTCCCATTGAGTACATTTTCGGAGAGAGGGACATCAGTTGCACCACAGGGCAGGGTGGAGGGTGCCATGCACGATACATTTTCTTTCTTCGGTAAGCATTTTTTTGTGTTTAATACGTTTGGAATTTTGGTTTTTTATGTTGATTATAAAATGAACTTTTTCATGTTTGAAATGTACTATCTCGATTTTTCCTCACAGCAGGTCAACTGGTGTGTGGTTGCAACATTACGGTCCCATTGAGTACATTTTCGGAGAGAGGGACATCAGTTGCACCACAGGGCAGATTGGAGGGTGCCATGCACGATACATCTTCTTTCTTCGGTTAGCATTTTTTTGTGTTTAATACTTTTGGAATTTTGGTTTTTGATGTTGATTATAAAATAACCTTTTTCATGTTTGAAATGTACTAACTCGATTTTTCCTCACAGCAGGTCAACTGGTGTGTGGTTGCAACATTACGGTCCCATTGAGTACATTTTCGGAGAGAGGGACATCAGTTGCACCACATGGCAGGGTGGAGGGTGCCATGCACGATACATTTTCTTTCTGCGGTAAGCATTTATTTGTGTTTTATACTTTTGGAATTTTGGTTTTTGATGTTGATTATACAATGACCTTTTTCATGTTTGAAATGTACTAACTCGATTTTTCCTCACAGCAGGTCAACTGGTGTGTGGTTGCAACATTACGGTCCCATTGAGTACATTTTCGGAGAGAGGGACATCAGTTGCACCACAGGGCAGGGTGGAGGGTGCCATGCACGATACATTTTCTTTCTTCGGTAAGCATTTTTTTGTGTTTTATACTTTTGGAATTTTGGTTTTTGATGTTGATTATAAAATGACCTTTTTCATGTTTGAAATGTACTAACTCGATTTTTCCTCACAGCAGGTCAACTGGTGTGTGGTTGCAACATTACGGTCCCATTGAGTACATTTTCGGAGAGAGGGACATCAGTTGCACCACAGGGCAGGGTGGAGGGTGCCATGCACGATACATTTTCTTTCTTCGGTAAGCATTTTTTTGTGTTTTATACTTTTGGAATTTTGATTTTTGATGCTGATTATAAAATGACCTTTTTCATGTTTGAAATGTACTAACTCGATTTTTCCTCACAGCAGGTCAACTGGTGTGTGGTTGCAACATTACGGTCCCATTGAGTACATTTTCGGAGAGAGGGACATCAGTTGCACCACATGGCAGGGTGGAGGGTGCCATGCACGATACATTTTCTTTCTTCGGTACGCATTTTTTTGTGTTTTATACTTTTGGAATTTTGGTTTTTGATGTTGATTATAAAATGACCTTTTTCATGTTTGAAATGTACTAACTCGATTTTTCCTCACAGCAAGTCGACTGGTGTGTGGTTGCAACATTACGGTCCCATTGAGTACATTTTCGGAGAGAGGGACATCAGTTGCACCACAGGGCAGGGTGGAGGGTGCCATGCACGATACATTTTCTTTCTTCGGTAAGCATTTTTTTGTGTTTAATACTTTTGGAATTTTGGTTTTTGATGTTGATTATAAAATGACCTTTTTCATGTTTGAAATGTACTAACTCGATTTTTCCTCACAGCAGGTCAACTGGTGTGTGGTTGCAACAATATGGTCCCATTGAGTCCATTTTCGGAGAGAGGGACATCAGTTGCACCACAGGGCAGGGTGGAGGGTGCCATGCACGATACATTTTTTTTCTTCGGTAAGCATTTTTTTGTGTTTTATACTTTTGGAATTTTGGTTTTTGATGTTCATTATAAAACGACCTTTTTCGTGTTTGAAATGTACTAACTCGATTTTTCCTCACAGCAGGTCAACTGGTGTGTGGTTGCAACATTACGGTCCCATTGAGTACATTTTCGGAGAGAGGGACATCAGTTGCACCACAGGGCAGGGTGGAGGGTGCCATGCACGATACATTTTCTTTCTTCGGTAAGCATTTTTTTGTGTTTAATACTTTTGGAATTTTGGTTTTTGATGTTGATTATAAAATGACCTTTTTCATGTTTGAAATGTACTAACTCGATTTTTCCTCACAGCAGGTCAACTTGTTTGTGGTTGCAACATTACGGTCCCATTGAGTACATTTTCGGAGAGAGGGACATCAGTTGCACCACAGGGCAGGGTGGAGGGTGCCATGCACGATACATTTTCTTTCTTCGGTAAGCATTTTTTGGTGTTTTATACTTTAGGAATTTTGGTTTTTGATGTTGATTATAAAATGACCTTTTTCATGTTTGAAATGTACTAACTCGATTTTTCCTCACAGCAGGTCAACTGGTGTGTGGTTGCAACATTACGGTCCCATTGAGTACATTTTCAGAGAGAGGGACATCAGTTGCACCACAGGGCAGAGTGGAGGGTGCCATGCACGATACATTTTCTTTCTTCGGTAAGCATTTTTTTGTGTTTTATACTTTTGGAGTTTTGGTTTTTGATGTTGATTATAAAATGAACTTTTTCATGTTTGAAATGTACTAACTCGATTTTTCCTCACAGCAGGTCAACTGGTGTGTGGTTGCAACATTACGGTCCCATTGAGTACATTTTCGGAGAGAGGGACATCAGTTGCACCACAGGGCAGGGTGGAGGGTGCCATGCACGATACATTTTCTTTCTTCGGTAAGCATCTTCTAGTGTTTTATACTTTTGGAATTTTGGTTTTTGATGTTGATTATAAAATGACCTTTTTCATGTTTGAAATGTACTAACTCGATTTTTCCTCACAGCAGGTCAACTGGTGTGTGGTTGCAACATTACGGTCCCATTGAGTACATTTTCGGAGAGAGGGACATCAGTTGCACCACAGGGCAGGATGGAGGGTGCCATGCATGATACATTTTTTTCTTCGGTAAGCATTTTTTTGTGTTTTATACTTTTGGAATTTTGGTTTTTGATGTTGATTATAAAATGTCCTTTTTCATGTTTGAAATGTACTAACTCGATTTTTCCTCACAGCAGGTCAACTGGTGTGTGGTTGCAACATTACGGTCCCATTGAGTACATTTTCGGAGAGAGGGAAATCAGTTGCACCACAGGGCAGGTTGGAGGGTGCCATGCATGATACATTTTCTTTCTTCGGTAAGCATTTTTTTGTGTTTTATACTTTTGGAATTTTGGTTTTTGATGTTGATTATAAAATGTCCTTTTTCATGTTTGAAATGTACTAACTCGATTTTTCCTCATAGCAGGTCAACTGGTGTGTGGTTGCAACATTATGGTCCCATTGAGTACATTTTCGGAGAGAGGGACATCAGTTGCACCACAGGGCAGGGTGGAGGGTGCCATGCACGATACATTTTCTTTCTTCGGTAAGCATTTTTTGGTGTTTTATACTTTTGGAATTTTGGTTTTTGATGTTGATTATAAAATGACCTTTTTCATGTTTGAAATGTACTAACTCGATTTTTCCTCACAGCTGGTCAACTGGTGTGTGGTTGCAACATTACGGTCCCATTGAGTACATTTTCGGAGCGAGGGACATCAGTTGCACCACAGGGCAGAGTGGAGGGTGCCATGCACGATACATTTTCTTTCTTCGGTAAGCATTTTTTTGTGTTTTATACTTTTGGAGTTTTGGTTTTTGATGTTGATTATAAAATGAACTTTTTCATGTTTGAAATGTACTAACTCGATTTTTCCTCACAGCAGGTCAACTGGTGTGTGGTTGCAACATTACGGTCCCATTGAGTACATTTTCGGGGAGAGGGACATCAGTTGCTCCACAGGGCAGGGTGGAGGGTGCCATGCACGATACATTTTCTTTCTTCGGTAAGCATTTTTTTGTGTTTTATACTTTTGGAATTTTGGTTTTTAATGTTGATTATAAAATGACCTTTTTCATGTTTGAAATGTACTAACTCGATTTTTCCTCACAGCAGGTCAACTGGTGTGTGGTTGCAACATTACGGTCCCATTGAGTACATTTTCGGAGAGAGGGACATCAGTTGCACCACAGGGCAGGGTGGAGGGTGCGGAGCTCTATACATTTCCTTTCTTCGGTAAGCATCTTCTAGTGTTTTATACTTTTGGAATTTTGGTTTTTGATGTTGATTATAAAATGTCCTTTTTCATGTTTGAAATGTACTAACTCGATTTTTCCTCACAGCAGGTCCACTGGTGTGTGGTTGCAACATTACGATCCCATTGAGTACATTTTCGGAGAGAGGGACATCAGTTGCACCACAGGGCAGGGTGGAGGGTGCCATGCACGATACATTTTCTTTCTTCGTTAAGCATTTTATTGTGTTTAATACTTTTGGAACTTTGGTTTTTGATGCTGATTATAAAATGAACTTTTTCATGTTTGAAATGTACTAACTCGATTTTTCCTCACAGCAGGTCAACTGGTGTGTGGTTGCAACATTACGGTCCCATTGAGTACATTTTCGGAGAGAGGGACATCAGTTGCACCACAGGGCAGGGTGGAGGGTGCCATGCACGATACATTTTCTTTCTTCGGTAAGCATTTTTTTGTGTTTTATACTTTTGGAATTTTGGTTTTTGATGTTGATTATAAAATGACCTTTTTCATGTTTGAAATGTACTAACTCGATTTTTCCTCACAGCAGGTCAACTGGTGTGTGGTTGCAACATTACGGTCCCATTGAGTACATTTTCGGAGAGAGGGACATCAGTTGCACCACAGGGCAGGGTGGAGGGTGCCATGCATGATACATTTTCTTTCTTCGGTAAGCATTTTTTTGTGTTTTATACTTTTGGAATTTTGGTTTTTGTTGTTGATTATAAAATGACCTTTTTCATGTTTGAAATGTACTAACTCGATTTTTCCTCACAGCAGGTCAACTGGTGTGTGGTTGCAACATTACGGTCCCATTGAGTACATTTTCGGAGAGAGGGACATCAGTTGCACCACAGGGCAGGGTGGAGGGTGCCATGCACGATACATTTTCTTTCTTCGGTAAGCATTTATTTGTGTTTAATACTTTTGGAATTTTGGTTTTTGATGTTGATTATAAAATGAACTTTCTCATGTTTGAAATGTACTAACTCGATTTTTCCTCACAGCAGGTCAACTGGTGTGTGGTTGCAACATTACGGTCCCATTGAGTACATTTTCGGAGAGAGGGACATCAGTTGCACCACAGGGCAGGGTGGAGGGTGCCATGCACGATACATTTTCTTTCTTCGGTAAGCATTTTTTTGTGTTTTATACTTTTGGAATTTTGGTTTTTGATGTTGATTATAAAATGACCTTTTTCATGTTTGAAATGTACTAACTCGATTTTTCCTCACAACAGGTCAACTGGTGTGTGGTTGCAACATTACAGTCACATTGAGTACATTTTCAGAGAGGTACATCAGTTGCATCACAGGGCAGGGTGGAGGGTACCATGCATGATACATTTTATTTCTTCGGTAAGCATTTCTTTGTGTTTAATACTTTTGGAATTTTGGTTTTTGATGTTGATTATAAAATGAACTTTTTCATGTTTGAAATGTACTAACTCGATTTTTCCTCACAGCAGGTCAACTGGTGTGTGGCTGCAACATTACGGTCCCTTTGAGTACATTTTCGGAGAGAGGGACATCAGTTGCACCACAGGGCAGGGTGGAGGATGCCATGCATGATACATTTACTTTCTTCGGTAAGCATTTTTTTGTGTTTAATACTTTTGGTATTTTGGTTTTTGATGTTGATTATAAAATGACCTTTTTCATGTTTGAAATGTACTAACTCGATTTTTCCTCACAGCAGGTCAACAGGTGTGTGGTTGCAACATTTCGGTCCCATTGAGTACATTTTCGGAGAAAGGGACATCAGTTGCACCACAGGGCAGGGTGGAGGGTGCCATGCACGATACATTTTCTTTCTTCGGTAAGCATTTTTTTGTGTTTTATACTTTTGGAATTTTGGTTTTTGATGTTGATTATAAAATGACCTTTTTCATGTTTGAAATGTACTAACTCGATTTTTCCTCACAGCAGGTCAACTGGTGTGTGGTTGCAACATTACGGTCCCATTGAGTACATTTTCGGAGAGAGGGACATCAGTTGCACCACAGGGCAGGGTGGAGGGTGCCATGGACGATACATTTTCTTTCTTCGGTAAGCATTTTTTTGTGTTTTATACTTTTGGAATTTTGGTTTTTGATGTTGATTATAAAATGAACTTTTTCATGTTTGAATTGTACTAACTCGATTTTTCCTCACAGCAGGTCAACTGTGGTGTGGTTGCAACAATACGGTCCCATTGAGTACATTTTCGGAGAGAGGGACATCAGTTGCACCACAGGGCAGGGTGGAGGGTGCCATGCACGATACATTTTCTTTCTTCGGTAAGCATTTTTTTGTGTTTTATACTTTTGGAATTTTGGTTTTTGATGTTGATTATAAAATGACCTTTTTCATGTTTGAAATGTACTAACTCGATTTTTCCTCACAGCAGGTCAACTTGTTTGTGGTTGCAACATTACGGTCCCATTGAGTACATTTTCGGAGAGAGGGACATCAATTGCACCACAGGGCAGGGTGGAGGGTGCCATGCACGATACATTTTCTTTCTTCGGTAAGCATCTTCTAGTGTTTTATACTTTTGGAATTTTGGTTTTTGATGTTGATTATAAAATGACCTTTTTCATGTTCGAAATGTACTAACTCGATTTTTCCTCACAGCAGGTCAACTGGTGTGTGGTTGCAACATTACGGTCCCATTGAGTACATTTTCGGAGAGAGGGACATCAGTTGCACCACAGGGCAGGGTGGGGGGTGCCATGCATGATACATTTTCTTTCTTCGGTAAGCATTTTTTTGTGTTTTATACTTTTGGAATTTTGGTTTTCGATGTTGATTATAAAATGACCTTTATCATGTTTGAAATGTACTAACTCGATTTTTCCTCACAGCAGGTCAACTGGTGTGTGGTTGCAACATTACGGTCCCATTGAGTACATTTTCGGAGAGAGGGACGTCAGTTGCACCACAGGGCAAGGTGGAGGGTGCCATGCACGATACATTTTCTTTCTTTGGTAAGCATTTTTTTGTGTTTAATACTTTTGGAATTTTGGTTTTTGATGTTGATTATAAAATGAACTTTTTCATGTTTGAAATGTACTAACTCGATTTTTCCTCACAGCAGGTCAACTGGTGTGTGGTTGCAACATTACGGTCCCATTGAGTACATTTTCGGAGAGAGGGACATCAGTTGCACCACAGGGCAGTGTGGAGGGTGCCATGCACGATACAATTTCTTTCTTCGGTAAGCATTTTTTTGTGTTTTATACTTTTGGAATTTTGGTTTTTGATGTTGATTATAAAATGACCTTTTTCATGTGTGAAATGTACTAACTCGATTTTTCCTCACAGCAGGTCAACTGGTGTGTGGTTGCAACACTACGGTCCCAATGAGTACATTTTCGGAGAGAGGGACATCAGTTGCACCACAGGGCAGGTTGGAGGGTGCCATGCACGATACATTTTCTTTCTTCGGTAAGCATTTTTTTGTGTTTTATACTTTTGGAATTTTGGTTTTTGATGTTGATTATAAAATGACCTTTTTCATGTTTGAAATGTACTAACTCGATTTTTCCTCACAGCAGGTCAACTGGTGTGTGGTTGCAACATTACGGTCCCATTGAGTACATTTTCAGAGAGAGGGACATCAGTTGCACCACAGGGCGGGGTGGAGGGTGCCACGCACGATTCATTTTCTTTCTTTGGTAAACATTTTTTTGTTTTTTATACTTTTGGAATTTTGGTTTTTGATGTTGATTATAAAACGACCTTCGTCATGTTTGAAATGTACTAACTCGATTTTTCCTCACAGCAGGTCAACTGGTAAGTGGTTGCAACATTACGTGCCCATTGAGTACATTTTCGGAGAGAGGGACATCAGTTGCACCACAGGGCAGGGTGGAGGGTGCCATGCACGATACATTTTCTTTCTTCGGTACGCATTTTTTTGTGTTTAATACTTTTGGAATTTTGGTTTTTGATGTTGATTATAAAATGACCTTTTTCATGTTTGAAATGTACTAACTCGATTTTTCCTCACAGCAGGTCAGCTGGTGTGTGGTTGCAACATTACGGTCCCATTGAGTACATTTTCGGAGAGAGGGACATCAGTTGCACCACAGGGCAGGGTGGAGGGTGCCATGCACGATACATTTTCTTTCGTCGGTAAGCATTTTTTTGTTTTTTATACTTTTGGAATTTTGGTTTTTGATGTTGATTATAAAATGACCTTTTTCATGTGTGAAATGTACTAACTCGATTTTTCCTCACAGCAGGTCAACTGGTGTGTGGTTGCAACACTACGGTCCCATTGAGTACATTTTCGGAGAGAGGGACATCAGTTGCACCACAGGGCAGGGTGGAGGGTGCCATGCACGATACATTTTTTTTCTTCGGTAAGCATTTTTTTGTGTTTTATACTTATGGAATTTTGGTTTTTGATGTTGATTATAAAATGACCTTTTTCATGTTTGAAATGTACTAACTCGATTTTTCCTCACAGCAGGTCAACTGGTGTGTGGTTGCAACATTACGGTCCCATTGAGTACATTTTCAGAGAGAGGGACATCAGTTGCACCACAGGGCAGGGTGGAGGGTGCCACGCACGATACATTTTCTTTCTTCGGTAAACATTTTTTTGTGTTTTATACTTTTGGAATTTTGGTTTTTGATGTTGATTATAAAATGACCTTTTTCATGTTCGAAATGTACTAACTCGATTTTTCCTCACAGCAGGTCAGCTGGTGTGTGGTTGCAACATTACGGTCCCATTGAGTACATTTTCGGAGAGAGGGACATCAGTTGCACCACAGGGCAGTGTGGAGGGTGCGGAGCTCTATTCATTTTCTTTCTTCGGTAAGCATTTTCCAGTGTTTTGTACTTTTGGAATTTTGGTTTTCGATGTTGATTATAAAATGACCTTTTTCATGTTTGAAATGTAGTAACTCAATTTTTCCTCACAGCAGGTCAACTGGTGTGTGGTTGCAACATTACGGTCCCATTGAGTACATTTTCGGAGAGAGGGACATCAGTTGCACCACAGGGCAGGGTGGAGGGTGCCATGCACGATACATTTTCTTTCTTCGGTAAGCATTTTTTAGTGTTTAATACTTCTGGAATTTTGGTTTTTGACGTTGATTATAAAATGACCTTTTTCATGTTTGAAATGTACTAACTCGATTTTTCCTCACAGCAGGTCAACTGGTGTGTGGTTGCAACGTTACAGTCCCATTGAGTACATTTTCGGAGAGAGGGACATCAGTTGCACCACAGGGCAGGGTGGAGGGTGCCACGCACGATACATTTTCTTTCTTCGGTAAGCATTTTTTTGTGTTTAATACTTTTGGAATTTTGGTTTTTGATGTTGATTATAAAATGACCTTTTTCATGTTTGAAATGTACTAACTCTATTTTTCCTCACAGCAGGTCAACTGGTGTGTGGTTGCAACATTACGGTCCCATTGAGTACATTTTCTGAGAGAGGGACATCAGTTGCACCACAGGGCAGGGTGAGGGTGCCATGCACGATACATTTTCTTTCTTCGGTAAGCATTGTTTTGTGTTTTATACTTTTGGAATTTTGGTTTTTGATGTTGATTATAAAATGACCTTTTTCATGTTTGAAATGTACTAACTCGATTTTTCCTCACAACAGGTCAACTGGTGTGAGGTTGCAACATTACGGTCCCATTGAGTACATTTTCGGAGAGAGGGACATCAGTTGCACCACAGGGCAGTGTGGAGGGTGCGGAGCTCTATACATTTCCTTTCATCGGTAAGCATTTTCTAGTGTTTTATACTTTCGGAATTTTGGTTTTTGATGTTGATCATAAAATGACCTTTTTCATGTTTGAAATGTACTAACTCGATTTTTCCTCACAGCAGGTTAATTGGTGTGTGGTTGCAACATTACGGTCCCATTGAGTACATTTTCGGAGAGAGGGACATCAGTTGCACCACAGGGCACGGTGGAGGGTGCCGTGCACGATACATTTTCTTTCTTCGGTAAGCATTTTTTTGTGTTTATAACTTTTGGAATTTTGGTTTTTGATGTTGATTATAAAATGACCTTTTTCACGTTTAAAATGTACTAACTCGATTTTTCCTCACAGCAGGTTAACTGGTGTGTGGTTGCAACATTACGGTCCCATTGAGTACATTTTCGGAGAGAGGGACATCAGTTGCACCACAGGGCAGGGTGGAGGGTGCCATGCACGATACATTTTCTTTCTTCGGTAAGCATTTTTTTGTGTTTTATACTTTTGGAATTTTGAATTTTGATGTTGATTATAAAATGACCTTTTTCATGTTTGAAATGTACTAACTCGATTTTTCCTCACAGCAGGTCAAATTGTTTGTGGTTGCAACATTACGGTCCCATTGAGTACATTTTCGGAGAGAGGGACATCAGTTGCACCACAGGGCAGGGTGGAGGGTGCCATGCACGATACATTTTCTTTCTTCGGTAAGCATTTTTTGTGTTTAATACTTTTGGAATTTTGGTTTTTGATGTTTATTATAAAATGACCTTTTTCATGTTTGAAATGTACTAACTCGATTTTTCCTCACAGCAGGTCAACTGGTGTGTGGTTGCAACATTACGGTCCCATTGAGTACATTTTCGGAGAAAGGGACATCAGTTGCACCACAGGGCAGGGTGGAGGGTGCCATGCACGATTCATTTTCTTTCTTCGGTAAGCATTTTCTAGTGTTTTATACTTTTGGAATTTTGGTTTTTGATGTTGATTATAAAATGACCTTATTCATGTTTGAAATGTACTAACTCGATTTTTCCTCACAGCAGGTCAACTGGTGTGTGGTTGCAACATTACGGTCCCATTGAGTACATTTTCGGAGAGAGGGACATTAGTTGCCACTCAGGGTAGGGTGGAGGGTGCCATGCACGATACATTTTCTTTCTTCGGTAAGCATTTTCTAGTGTTTTATACTTTTGGAATGTTGGTTTGTGATGTTGATTATAAAATGACCTTTTTCATGTTTGAAATGTACTAACTCGATTTTTCCTCACAGCAGGTCAACTGGTGTGTGGTTGCAACATTACGGTCCCATTGAGTACATTTTCGGAGAAAGGGACATCAGTTGCACCACAGGGCAGGGTGGAGGGTGCCATGCACGATACATTTTCTTTCTTCGGTAAGCATTTTCTAGTGTTTTATACTTTTGGAATTTTGGTTTTTGATGTTTATTATAAAATGACCTTTTTCATGTTTGAAATGTACTAACTCGATTTTTCCTCACAGCAGGTCAACTGGTGTGTGGTTGCAACATTACAGTCCCATTGAGTACATTTTCGGAGAAAGGGACATCAGTTGCACCACAGGGCAGGGTGGAGGGTGCCATGCACGATACATTTTCTTTCTTCGGTAAGCATTTTTTTGTGTTTAATACTTTTGGAATTTTGGTTTTTGATGTTGATTACAAAATGACCTTTTTCATGTTTGAAATGTACTAACTCGATTTTTCCTCACAGCAGGTCAACTGGTGTGTGGTTGCAACATTACGATCCCATTGAGTACATTTTCGGAGAGAAGGACATCAGTTGCACCACAGGGCAGGGTGGAGGGTGCCATGCACGATACATTTTCTCTCTTCGGTAAGCATTTTTTTGTGTTTAATTCTTTTAGAATTTTGGTTTTTGATGTTGATTATAAAATGACCTTTTTCATGTTTGAAATGTACTAACTCGATTTTTCCTCACAGCAGGTCAACTGGTGTGTGGTTGCAACATTACGGTCCCATTGAGTACATTTTCGGAGAGAAGGACATCAGTTGCACCACAGGGCAGGGTGGAGGGTGCCATGCACGATACATTTTCTTTCTTCGGTAAGCATTTTTTTGTGTTTAATACTTTTAGAATTTTGGTTTTTGATGTTGATTATAAAATGACCTTTTTCATGTTTGAAATGTACTAACTCGATTTTTCCTCACAGCAGGTCAACTGGTGTGTGGTTGCAACATTACGGTCCCATTGAGTACATTTTCGGAGAGATGGACATCAGTTGCACCACAGGGTAGGGTGGAGGGTGCCATGCACGATACATTTTCTTTCTTCGGTACGCTTTTTTTTGTGTTTAATACTTTTAGAATTTTGGTTTTTGATGTTGATTATAAAATGACCTTTTTCATGTTTGAAATGTGTTAACTCGATTTTTCCTCACAGCAGGTCAACTGGTGGGTGGTTGCAACATTACGGTCCCATTGAGTACATTTTCGGAGAGAGGGACATCAGTTGCACCACAGGGCAGGGTGGAGGGTGCAATGCACGATACATTTTCTTTCTCCGGTAAGCATTTTTTTGTGTTTAATACTTTTAGAATTTTGGCTTTTGATGTTGATTATAAAATGACCTTTTTCATGTTTGAAATGTACTAACTCGATTTTTCCTCACAGCAGGTCAACTGGTGTGTGGCTGCAACATTACGGTCCCATTGAGTACATTTTCGGAGACAGGGACATCAGTTGCACCACAGGGCAGGGTGGAGGGTGCCGTGCACGATACATTTTCTTTCTTCGGTAAGGATTTTCTAGTGTTTTATACTTTTGGAATTTTGGTTTTTGATGTTGATTATAAAATGACCTTTTTCCTGTTTGAAATGTACTAACTCGATTTTTCCTCACAGCAAGTCAACTGGTGTGTGGTTGCAACATTACGGTCCCATTGAGTACATTTTCGGAGAGAGGGACATCTGTTGCACCACAGGGCAGGGTGGAGGGTGCCATGCACGATACATTTTCTTTCTTCGGTAAGCATTTTTTTGTGTTTTATACATTTGGAATTTTCGTTTTTGATGTTGATTATAAAATGACCTTTTTCATGTTTGAAATTTACTAACTCGATTTTTCCTCACAGCAGGTCAACTGGTGTGTGGTTGCAACATTACGGTCCCATTGAGTACATTTTCGGAGAGAAGGACATCAGTTGCACCACAGGGCAGGGTGGAGGGTGCCATGCACGATACATTTTCTTTTTTCGGTAAGCATTTTTTTGTGTTTAATACTTCTAGAATTTTGGTTTTTGATGTTGATTATAAAATGACCTTTTTCATGTTTGAAATGTACTAACTCGATTTTTCCTCACAGCAGGTCAACTGGTGTGTGGTTGCAACATTACGGTCCCATTGAGTACATTTTCGGAGAGATGGACATCAGTTGCACCACAGGGCAGGTTGGAGGGTGCCATGCACGATACATTTTCTTTCTTCGGTAAGCATTTTTTTGTGTTTAATACTTTTAGAATTTTGGTTTTTGATGTTGATTATAAAATCACCTTTTTCATGTTTGAAATGTACAAACTCGATTTTTCCTCACAGCAGGTCAGCTGGTGTGTGGTTGCAACATTACGGTCCCATTGGGTACATTTTCGGAGAGAGGAACATCAGTTGCACCACAGGGCAGTGTGGAGGGTGCGGAGCTCTATATATGTTCTTTTTCGGTAAGCATTTTCTAGTGTTTTATACTTTTGGAATTTTGGTTTTTGATGTTGATTATAAAATGACATTTTTCATGTTTGAAAGGTGCTATCTCGATTTTTCCTCACAGCAGGTTAACTGGTGTGTGGTTGTAACATTACGGTTGCATTTAGTACATTTTCAGAGAGAGGGACATCAGTTGCACCACAGGGCAGGGTGGAGGGTGCCATGCACGATACATTTTCTTTCTTCGGTAAGCATTTTTTTGTGTTTAATACTTTTAGAATTTTGGTTTTTGATGTTGATTATAAAATGACCTTTTTCATGTTTGAAATGTACTAACTCGATTTTTCCTCACAGCAGGTCAACTGGTGTGTGGTTGCAACATTACGATCCCATTGAGTACATTTTCGGAGAGAAGGACATCAGTTGCACCACAGGGCAGGGTGGAGGGTGCCATGCACGATACATTTTCTCTCTTCGGTAAGCATTTTTTTGTGTTTAATTCTTTTAGAATTTTGGTTTTTGATGTTGATTATAAAATGACCTTTTTCATGTTTGAAATGTACTAACTCGATTTTTCCTCACAGCAGGTCAACTGGTGTGTGGTTGCAACATTACGGTCCCATTGAGTACATTTTCGGAGAGAAGGACATCAGTTGCACCACAGGGCAGGGTGGAGGGTGCCATGCACGATACATTTTCTTTCTTCGGTAAGCATTTTTTTGTGTTTAATACTTTTAGAATTTTGGTTTTTGATGTTGATTATAAAATGACCTTTTTCATGTTTGAAATGTACTAACTCGATTTTTCCTCACAGCAGGTCAACTGGTGTGTGGTTGCAACATTACGGTCCCATTGAGTACATTTTCGGAGAGATGGACATCAGTTGCACCACAGGGTAGGGTGGAGGGTGCCATGCACGATACATTTTCTTTCTTCGGTTCGCATTTTTTTGTGTTTAATACTTTTAGAATTTTGGTTTTTGATGTTGATTATAAAATGACCTTTTTCATGTTTGAAATGTGTTAACTCGATTTTTCCTCACAGCAGGTCAACTGGTGGGTGGTTGCAACATTACGGTCCCATTGAGTACATTTTCGGAGAGAGGGACATCAGTTGCACCACAGGGCAGGGTGGAGGGTGCAATGCACGATACATTTTCTTTCTCCGGTAAGCATTTTTTTGTGTTTAATACTTTTAGAATTTTGGCTTTTGATGTTGATTATAAAATGACCTTTTTCATGTTTGAAATGTACTAACTCGATTTTTCCTCACAGCAGGTCAACTGGTGTGTGGCTGCAACATTACAGTCCCATTGAGTACATTTTCGGAGAGAGGGACATCAGTTGCACCACAGGGCAGGGTGGAGGGTGCCGTGCACGATACATTTTCTTTCTTCGGTAAGGATTTTCTAGTGTTTTATACTTTTGGAATTTTGGTTTTTGATGTTGATTATAAAATGACCTTTTTCCTGTTTGAAATGTACTAACTCGATTTTTCCTCACAGCAAGTCAACTGGTGTGTGGTTGCAACATTACGGTCCCATTGAGTACATTTTCGGAGAGAGGGACATCTGTTGCACCACAGGGCAGGGTGGAGGGTGCCATGCACGATACATTTTCTTTCTTCGGTAAGCATTTTTTTGTGTTTTATACATTTGGAATTTTGGTTTTTGATGTTGATTATAAAATGACCTTTTTCATGTTTGAAATGTACTAACTCGATTTTTCCTCACAGCAGGTCAACTGGTGTGTGGTTGCAACATTACGGTCCCATTGAGTACATTTTCGGAGAGAAGGACATCAGTTGCACCACAGGGCAGGGTGGAGGGTGCCATGCACGATACATTTTCTTTCTTCGGTAAGCATTTTTTTGTGTTTAATACTTTTAGAATTTTGGTTTTTGATGTTGATTATAAAATGACCTTTTTCATGTTTGAAATGTACTAACTCGATTTTTCCTCACAGCAGGTCAACTGGTGTGTGGTTGCAACATTACTGTCCCATTGAGTACATTTTCGGAGAGATGGACATCAGTTGCACCACAGGGCAGGTTGGAGGGTGCCATGCACGATACATTTTCTTTCTTCGGTAAGCATTTTTTTGTGTTTAATACTTTTAGAATTTTGGTTTTTGATGTTGATTATAAAATCACCTTTTTCATGTTTGAAATGTACAAACTCGATTTTTCCTCACAGCAGGTCAGCTGGTGTGTGGTTGCAACATTACGGTCCCATTGGGTACATTTTCGGAGAGAGGAACATCAGTTGCACCACAGGGCAGTGTGGAGGGTGCGGAGCTCTATATATGTTCTTTTTCGGTAAGCATTTTCTAGTGTTTTATACTTTTGGAATTTTGGTTTTTGATGTTGATTATAAAATGACATTTTTCATGTTTGAAAGGTGCTATCTCGATTTTTCCTCACAGCAGGTTAACTGGTGTGTGGTTGTAACATTACGGTTGCATTTAGTACATTTTCAGAGAGAGGGACATCAGTTGCACCACAGGGCAGGGTGGAGGGTGCCATGCACGATACATTTTCTTTCTTCGGTAAGCATTTTTTTGTGTTTAATACTTTTAGAATTTTGGTTTTTGATGTTGATTATAAAATGACCTTTTTCATGTTTGAAATGTACTAACTCGATTTTTCCTCACAGCAGGTCAACTGGTGTGTGGTTGCAACATTACGGTCCCATTGAGTACATTTTCGGAGAGATGGACATCAGTTGCACCACAGGGTAGGGTGGAGGGTGCCATGCACGATACATTTTCTTTCTTCGGTAAGCATTTTTTTGTGCTTTATACTTTTGGAATTTTGGTTTTTGATGTTGATTATAAAATGACCTTTTTCATGTTTGAAATGTACTAACTCGATTTTTCCTCACAGCAGGTCAACTGGTGTGTGGTTGCAACATTACGGTCCCATTGAGTACATTTTCGGAGAGATGGACATCAGTTGCACCACAGGGCAGGGTGGAGGGTGCAATGCACGATACCTTTTCTTTCTCCGGTAAGCATTTTTTTGTGTTTAATACTTTTAGAATTTTGGTTTTTGATGTTGATTATAAAATGACCTTTTTCATGTTTGAAATGTACTAACTCGATTTTTCCTCACAGCAGGTCAACTGCTGTGTGGTTGCAACATTACGGTCCCATTGAGTACATTTTCGGAGAGATGGACATCAGTTGCACCACAGGGTAGGGTGGAGGGTGCCATGCACGATACATTTTCTTTCTTCGGTAAGCATTTTTTTGTGTTTTATACATTTGGAATTTTGGTATTTGATGTTGATTATAAAATGACCTTTTTCATGTTTGAAATGTACTAACTCGATTTTTCCTCACAGCAGGTCAACTGGTGTGTGGCTGCAACATTACGGTCCCATTGAGTACATTTTCGGAGAGAGGGACATCTGTTGCACCACAGGGCAGGGTGGAGGGTGCCATGCACGATACATTTTCTTTCTTCGGTAAGCATTTTTTTGTGTTTAATACTTTTAGAATTTTGGTTTTTGATGTTGATTATAAAATGACCTTTTTCATGTTTGAAATGTACTAACTCGATTTTTCCTCACAGCAGGTCAACTGGTGTGTGGTTGCAACATTACGGTCCCATTGAGTACATTTTCGGAGAGATGGCCATCAGTTGCACCACAGGGTAGGGTGGAGGGTGCCATGCACGATACATTTTCTTTCTTCGGTAAGCATTTTTTTGTGTTTTATACATTTGGAATTTTGGTTTTTGATGTTGATTATAAAATGACCTTTTTCATGTTTGAAATGTACTAACTCGATTTTTCCTCACAGCAGGTCAACTGGTGTGTGGCTGCAACATTACGGTCCCCTTGAGTACATTTTCGGAGAGAGGGACATCTGTTGCACCACAGGGCAGGGTGGAGGGTGCCATGCACGATACATTTTCTTTCTTCGGTAAGCATTTTTTTGTGTTTAATACTTTTAGCATTTTGGTTTTTGATGTTGATTATAAAATGACCTTTTTCATGTTTGAAATGTACTAACTCGATTTTTCCTCACAGCAGGTCAACTGGTGTGTGGCTGCAACATTACGGTCCCATTGAGTACATTTTCGGAGAGATGGACCTCAGTTGCACCACAGGGCAGGGTGGAGGGTGCCATGCACGATACATTTTCTTTCTTCGGTAAGCATTTTTTTGTGTTTAATACTTTTAGAATTTTGGTTTTTGATGTTGATTATAAAATGACCTTTTTCATGTTTGAAATGTACAAACTCGATTTTTCCTCACAGCAGGTCAGCTGGTGTGTGGTTGCAACATTACGGTCCCATTGGGTACATTTTCGGAGAGAGGGACATCAGTTGCACCACAGGGCAGTGTGGAGGGTGCGGAGCTCTATATATGTTCTTTTCGGTAAGCACTTTCTAGTGTTTTATACTTTTGGAATTTTGGTTTTTGATGTTGATTATAAAATGACCTTTTTCATGTTTGAAAGGTGCTATCTCGATTTTTCCTCACAGCAGGTTAACTGGTGTGTGGTTGTAACATTACGGTTGCATTTAGTACATTTTCGGAGAGAGGGACATCAGTTGCACCACAGGGCAGGGTGGAGGGTGCCATGCACGATACATTTTCTTTCTTCGGTAAGCATTTTTTTGTGTTTTATACTTTTGGAATTTTGGTTTTTGATGTTGATTATAAAATGACCTTTTTCATGTTTGAAATGTACTAACTCGATTTTTCCTCACAGCAGGTCAACTGGTGTGTGGTTGCAACATTACGGTCCCATTGAGTACATTTTCGGAGAGATGGACATCAGTTGCACCACAGGGTAGGGTGGAGGGTGCCATGCACGATACATTTTCTTTCTTCGGTAAGCATTTTTTTGTGCTTTATACTTTTGGAATTTTGGTTTTTGATGTTGATTATAAAATGACCTTTTTCATGTTTGAAATGTACTAACTCGATTTTTCCTCACAGCAGGTCAACTGGTGTGTGGTTGCAACATTACGGTCCCATTGAGTACATTTTCGGAGAGATGGACCTCAGTTGCACCACAGGGCAGGGTGGAGGGTGCCATGCACGATACATTTTCTTTCTTCGGTAAGCATTTTTTTGTGTTTAATACTTTTAGAATTTTGGTTTTTGATGTTGATTATAAAATGACCTTTTTCATGTTTGAAATGTACAAACTCGATTTTTCCTCACAGCAGGTCAGCTGGTGTGTGGTTGCAACATTACGGTCCCATTGGGTACATTTTCGGAGAGAGGGACATCAGTTGCACCACAGGGCAGTGTGGAGGGTGCGGAGCTCTATATATGTTCTTTTCGGTAAGCACTTTCTAGTGTTTTATACTTTTGGAATTTTGGTTTTTGATGTTGATTATAAAATGACCTTTTTCATGTTTGAAAGGTGCTATCTCGATTTTTCCTCACAGCAGGTTAACTGGTGTGTGGTTGTAACATTACGGTTGCATTTAGTACATTTTCGGAGAGAGGGACATCAGTTGCACCACAGGGCAGGGTGGAGGGTGCCATGCACGATACATTTTCTTTCTTCGGTAAGCATTTTTTTGTGTTTTATACTTTTGGAATTTTGGTTTTTGATGTTGATTATAAAATGACCTTTTTCATGTTTGAAATGTACTAACTCGATTTTTCCTCACAGCAGGTCAACTGGTGTGTGGTTGCAACATTACGGTCCCATTGAGTACATTTTCGGAGAGATGGACATCAGTTGCACCACAGGGTAGGGTGGAGGGTGCCATGCACGATACATTTTCTTTCTTCGGTAAGCATTTTTTTGTGCTTTATACTTTTGGAATTTTGGTTTTTGATGTTGATTATAAAATGACCTTTTTCATGTTTGAAATGTACTAACTCGATTTTTCCTCACAGCAGGTCAACTGGTGTGTGGTTGCAACATTACGGTCCCATTGAGTACATTTTCGGAGAGAAGGACATCAGTTGCACCACAGGGCAGGGTGGAGGGTGCCATGCACGATACATTTTCTTTCTTCGGTAAGCATTTTTTTGTGTTTAATACTTTTAGAATTTTGGATTTGATGTTGATTATAAAATGACCTTTTTCATGTTTGAAATGTACTAACTCGATTTTTCCTCACAGCAGGTCAACTGCTGTGTGGTTGCAACATTACGGTCCCATTGAGTACATTTTCGGAGAGATGGACATCAGTTGCACCACAGGGTAGGGTGGAGGGTGCCATGCACGATACATTTTCTTCCTTCGGTAAGCATTTTTTTCTGTTTAATACTTTTAGAATTTTGGTTTTTGATGTTGATTATAAAATGACCTTTTTCATGTTTGAAATGTACAAACTCGATTTTTCCTCACAGCAGGTCAGCTGGTGTGTTGTTGCAACATTACGGTCCCATTGGGTACATTTTCGGAGAGAGGGACATCAGTTGCACCACAGGGCAGTGTGGAGGGTGCGGAGCTCTATATATGTTCTTTTTCGGTAAGCATTTTCTAGTGTTTTATACTTTTGGAATTTTGGTTTTTGATGTTGATTATAAAATGACCTTTTTCATGTTTGAAAGGTGCTATCTCGATTTTTCCTCACAGCAGGTTAACTGGTGTGTGGTTGTAACATTACGGTTGCATTTAGTACATTTTCGGAGAGAGGGACATCAGTTGCACCACAGGGCAGGGTGGAGGGTGCCATGCACGATACATTTTCTTTCTTCGGTAAGCATTTTTTTGTGTTTAATACTTTTAGAATTTTGGTTTTTGATGTTGATTATAAAATGACCTTTTTCATGTTTGAAATGTACTAACTCGATTTTTCCTCACAGCAGGTCAACTGGTGTGTGGTTGCAACATTACGGTCCCATTGAGTACATTTTCGGAGAGATGGACATCAGTTGCACCACAGGGTAGGGTGGAGGGTGCCATGCACGATACATTTTCTTTCTTCGGTAAGCATTTTTTTGTGCTTTATACTTTTGGAATTTTGGTTTTTGATGTTGATTATAAAATGACCTTTTTCATGTTTGAAATGTACTAACTCGATTTTTCCTCACAGCAGGTCAACTGGTGTGTGGTTGCAACATTACGGTCCCATTGAGTACATTTTCGGAGAGATGGACATCAGTTGCACCACAGGGCAGGGTGGAGGGTGCAATGCACGATACATTTTCTTTCTCCGGTAAGCATTTTTTTTGTGTTTAATACTTTTAGAATTTTGGTTTTTGATGTTGATTATAAAATGACCTTTTTCATGTTTGAAATGTACTAACTCGATTTTTCCTCACAGCAGGTCAACTGCTGTGTGGTTGCAACATTACGGTCCCATTGAGTACATTTTCGGAGAGATGGACATCAGTTGCACCACAGGGTAGAGTGGAGGGTGCCATGCACGATACATTTTCTTTTTTCGGTAAGCATTTTTTTGTGTTTTATACATTTGGAATTTTGGTTTTTGATGTTGATTATAAAATGACCTTTTTCATGTTTGAAATGTACTAACTCGATTTTTCCTCACAGCAGGTCAACTGGTGTGTGGTTGCAACATTACGGTCCCATTGAGTACATTTTCGGAGAGATGGACATCAGTTGCACCACAGGGTAGGGTGGAGGGTGCCATGCACGATACATTTTCTTTCTTCGGTAAGCATTTTTTTGTGCTT
This sequence comes from Schistocerca cancellata, assembly GCF_023864275.1. Lineage (NCBI taxonomy): Eukaryota > Metazoa > Arthropoda > Insecta > Orthoptera > Acrididae > Schistocerca > Schistocerca cancellata. The sequence goes on from NC_064631.1 coordinate 730,053,582, forward strand.
TATACTTTTGGAATTTTGGTTTTTGATGTTGATTATAAAATGACCTTTTTCATGTTTGAAATGTACTAACTCGATTTTTCCTCACAGCAGGTCAACTGGTGTGTGGTTGCAACATTACGGTCCCATTGAGTACATTTTCGGAGAGAGGGACATCTGTTGCACCACAGGGCACGGTGGAGGGTGCCATGCACGATACATTTTCTTTCTTCGGTAAGCATTTTTTTGTGTTTAATACTTTTAGAATTTTGGTTTTTGATGTTGATTATAAAATGACCTTTTTCATGTTTGAAATGTACTAACTCGATTTTTCCTCACAGCAGGTCAACTGGTGTGTGGTTGCAACATTACGGTCCCATTGAGTACATTTTCGGAGAGATGGACATCAGTTGCACCACAGGGTAGGGTGGAGGGTGCCATGCACGATACATTTTCTTTCTTCGGTAAGCATTTTTTTGTGCTTTATACTTTTGGAATTTTGGTTTTTGATGTTGATTATAAAATGACCTTTTTCATGTTTGAAATGTACTCACTCGATTTTTCCTCACAGCAGGTCAACTGGTGTGTGGTTGCAACATTACGGTCCCATTGAGTACATTTTCGGAGAGAAGGACATCAGTTGCACCACAGGGCAGGGTGGAGGGTGCCATGCACGATACATTTTCTTTCTTCGGTAAGCATTTTTTTGTGTTTAATACTTTTAGAATTTTGGATTTGATGTTGATTATAAAATGACCTTTTTCATGTTTGAAATGTACTAACTCGATTTTTCCTCACAGCAGGTCAACTGGTGTGTGGTTGCAACATTACGGTCCCATTGAGTACATTTTCGGAGAGATGGACATCAGTTGCACCACAGGGCAGGGTGGAAGGTGCCATGCACGATACATTTTCTTTCTTCGGTAAGCATTTTTTTGTGTTTAATACTTTTAGAATTTTGGTTTTTGATGTTGATTATAAAATGACCTTTTTCATGTTTGAAATGTACAAACTCGATTTTTCCTCACAGCAGGTCAGCTGGTGTGTGGTTGCAACATTACGGTCCCATTGGGTACATTTTCGGAGAGAGAGACATCAGTTGCACCACAGGGCAGTGTGGAGGGTGCGGAGCTCTATATATGTTCTTTTTCGGTAAGCATTTTCTAGTGTTTTATACTTTTGGAATTTTGGTTTTTGATGTTGATTATAAAATGACCTTTTTCATGTTTGAAAGGTGCTATCTCGATTTTTCCTCACAGCAGGTTAACTGATGTGTGGTTGTAACATTACGGTTGCATTTAGTACATTTTCGGAGAGAGGGACATCAGTTGCACTACAGGGCAGGGTGGAGGGTGCCATGCACGATACATTTTCTTTCTTCGGTAAGCATTTTTTTGTGTTTAATACTTTTAGAATTTTGGTTTTTGATGTTGATTATAAAATGACCTTTTTCATGTTTGAAATGTACTAACTCGATTTTTCCTCACAGCAGGTCAACTGGTGTGTGGTTGCAACATTACGGTCCCATTGAGTACATTTTCGGAGAGATGGACATCAGTTGCACCACAGGGTAGGGTGGAGGGTGCCATGCACGATACATTTTCTTTCTTCGGTAAGCATTTTTTTGTGCTTTATTCTTTTGGAATTTTGGTTTTTGATGTTGATTATAAAATGACCTTTTTCATGTTTGAAATGTACTAACTCGATTTATCCTCACAGCAGGTCAACTGCTGTGTGGTTGCAACATTACGGTCCCATTGAGTACATTTTCGGAGAGATGGACATCAGTTGCACCACAGGGTAGGGTGGAGGGTGCCATGCACGATACATTTTCTTTCTTCGGTAAGCATTTTTTTGTGTTTTATACATTTGGAATTTTGGTTTTTGATGTTGATTATAAAATGACCTTTTTCATGTTTGAAATGTACTAACTCGATTTTTCCTCACAGCAGGTCAACTGGTGTGTGGCTGCAACATTACGGTCCCATTGAGTACATTTTCGGAGAGAGGGACATCTGTTGCACCACAGGGCAGGGTGGAGGGTGCCATGCACGATACATTTTCTTTCTTCGGTAAGCATTTTTTTGTGTTTAATACTTTTAGAATTTTGGTTTTTGATGTTGATTATAAAATGACCTTTTTCATGTTTGAAATGTACTAACTCGATTTTTCCTCACAGCAGGTCAACTGGTGTGTGGTTGCAACATTACGGTCCCATTGAGTACATTTTCGGAGAGATGGACATCAGTTGCACCACAGGGCAGGGTGGAGGGTGCCATGCATGATACATTTTCTTTCTCCGGTAAGCATTTTTTTGTGTTTAATACTTTTAGAATTTTGGTTTTTGATGTTGATTATAAAATGACCTTTTTCATGTTTGAAATGTACTAACTCGATTTTTCCTCACAGCAGGTCAACTGGTGTGTGGTTGCAACATTACGGTCCCATTGAGTACATTTTCGGAGAGATGGACATCAGTTGCACCACAGGGTAGGGTGGAGGGTGCCATGCACGATACATTTTCTTTCTTCGGTAAGCATTTTTTTGTGCTTTATACTTTTGGAATTTTGGTTTTTGATGTTGATTATAAAATGACCTTTTTCATGTTTGAAATGTACTAACTCGATTTTTCCTCACAGCAGGTCAACTGGTGTGTGGCTGCAACATTACGGTCCCATTGAGTACATTTTCGGAGAGAGGGACATCTGTTGCACCACAGGGCACGGTGGAGGGTGCCATGCACGATACATTTTCGTTCTTCGGTAAGCATTTTTTTGTGTTTAATACTTTTAGAATTTTGGTTTTTGATGTTGATTATAAAATGACCTTTTTCATGTTTGAAATGTACTAACTCGATTTTTCCTCACAGCAGGTCAACTGGTGTGTGGTTGCAACATTACGGTCCCATTGAGTACATTTTCGGAGAGATGGACATCAGTTGCACCACAGGGCAGGGTGGAGGGTGCCATGCATGATACATTTTCTTTCTCCGGTAAGCATTTTTCTGTGTTTAATACTTTTAGAATTTTGGTTTTTGATGTTGATTATAAAATGACCTTTTTCATGTTTGAAATGTACTAACTCGATTTTTCCTCACAGCAGGTCAACTGGTGTGTGGTTGCAACATTACGGTCCCATTGAGTACATTTTCGGAGAGATGGACATCAGTTGCACCACAGGGTAGGGTGGAGGGTGCCATGCACGATACATTTTCTTTCTTCGGTAAGCATTTTTTTGTGCTTTATTCTTTTGGAATTTTGGTTTTTGATGTTGATTATAAAATGACCTTTTTCATGTTTGAAATGTACTAACTCGATTTTTCCTCACAGCAGGTCAACTGGTGTGTGGTTGCAACATTACGGTCCCATTGAGTACATTTTCGGAGAGATCGACATCAGTTACACCACAGGGCAGGGTGGAGGGTGCAATGCACGATACATTTTCTTTCTCCGGTAAGCATTTTTTTGTGTTTTATACTTTTGGAATTTTGGTTTTTGATGTTGATTATAAAATGACCTTTTTCATGTTTGAAATGTACTAACTCGATTTATCCTCACAGCAGGTCAACTGCTGTGTGGTTGCAACATTACGGTCCCATTGAGTACATTTTCGGAGAGATGGACATCAGTTGCACCACAGGGTAGGGTGGAGGGTGCCATGCACGATACATTTTCTTTCTTCGGTAAGCATTTTTTTGTGTTTTATACATTTGGAATTTTGGTTTTTGATGTTGATTATAAAATGACTTTTTTCATGTTTGAAATGTACTAACTCGATTTTTCCTCACAGCAGGTCAACTGGTGTGTGGCTGCAACATTACGGTCCCATTGAGTACATTTTCGGAGAGAGGGACATCTGTTGCACCACAGGGCAGGGTGGAGGGTGCCATGCACGATACATTTTCTTTCTTCGGTAAGCATTTTTTTGTGTTTAATACTTTTAGAATTTTGGTTTTTGATGTTGATTATAAAATGACCTTTTTCATGTTTGAAATGTACTAACTCGATTTTTCCTCACAGCAGGTCAACTGGTGTGTGGTTGCAACATTACGGTCCCATTGAGTACATTTTCGGAGAGATGGACATCAGTTGCACCACAGGGCAGGGTGGAGGGTGCCATGCATGATACATTTTCTTTCTCCGGTAAGCATTTTTTTGTGTTTAATACTTTTAGAATTTTGGTTTTTGATGTTGATTATAAAATGACCTTTTTCATGTTTGAAATGTACTAACTCGATTTTTCCTCACAGCAGGTCAACTGGTGTGTGGTTGCAACATTACGGTCCCATTGAGTACATTTTCGGAGAGATGGACATCAGTTGCACCACAGGGTAGGGTGGAGGGTGCCATGCACGATACATTTTCTTTCTTCGGTAAGCATTTTTTTGTGCTTTATACTTTTGGAATTTTGGTTTTTGATGTTGATTATAAAATGACCTTTTTCATGTTTGAAATGTACTAACTCGATTTTTCCTCACAGCAGGTCAACTGGTGTGTGGCTGCAACATTACGGTCCCATTGAGTACATTTTCGGAAAGAGGGACATCTGTTGCACCACAGGGCACGGTGGAGGGTGCCATGCACGATACATTTTCGTTCTTCGGTAAGCATTTTTTTGTGTTTAATACTTTTAGAATTTTGGTTTTTGATGTTGATTATAAAATGACCTTTTTCATGTTTGAAATGTACTAACTCGATTTTTCCTCACAGCAGGTCAACTGGTGTGTGGTTGCAACATTACGGTCCCATTGAGTACATTTTCGGAGAGATGGACATCAGTTGCACCACAGGGTAGGGTGGAGGGTGCCATGCACGATACATTTTCTTTCTTCGGTAAGCATTTTTTTGTGCTTTATTCTTTTGGAATTTTGGTTTTTGATGTTGATTATAAAATGACCTTTTTCATGTTTGAAATGTACTAACTCGATTTTTCCTCACAGCAGGTCAACTGGTGTGTGGTTGCAACATTACGGTCCCATTGAGTACATTTTCGGAGAGATCGACATCAGTTGCACCACAGGGCAGGGTGGAGGGTGCAATGCACGATACATTTTCTTTCTCCGGTAAGCATTTTTTTGTGTTTTATACTTTTGGAATTTTGGTTTTTGATGTTGATTATAAAATGACCTTTTTCATGTTTGAAATGTACTAACTCGATTTATCCTCACAGCAGGTCAACTGCTGTGTGGTTGCAACATTACGGTCCCATTGAGTACATTTTCGGAGAGATCGACATCAGTTGCACCACAGGGTAGGGTGGAGGGTGCCATGCACGATACATTTTCTTTCTTCGGTAAGCATTTTTTTGTGTTTTATACATTTGGAATTTTGGTTTTTGATGTTGATTATAAAATGACCTTTTTCATGTTTGAAATGTACTAACTCGATTTTTCCTCACAGCAGGTCATCTGGTGTGTGGCTGCAACATTACGGTCCCATTGAGTACATTTTCGGAGAGAGGGACATCTGTTGCACCACAGGGCAGGGTGGAGGGTGCCATGCACGATACATTTTCTTTCTTCGGTAAGCATTTTTTTGTGTTTAATACTTTTAGAATTTTGGTTTTTGATGTTGATTATAAAATGACCTTTTTCATGTTTGAAATGTACTAACTCGATTTTTCCTCACAGCAGGTCAACTGGTGTGTGGTTGCAACATTACGGTCCCATTGAGTACATTTTCGGAGAGATGGACATCAGTTGCACCACAGGGCAGGGTGGAGGGTGCCATGCATGATACATTTTCTTTCTCCGGTAAGAATTTTTTTGTGTTTAATACTTTTAGAATTTTGGTTTTTGATGTTGATTATAAAATGACCTTTTTCATGTTTGAAATGTACTAACTCGATTTTTCCTCACAGCAGGTCAACTGGTGTGTGGCTGCAACATTACGGTCCCATTGAGTACATTTTCGGAGAGAGGGACATCTGTTGCACCACAGGGCAGGGTGGAGGGTGCCATGCACGATACATTTTCTTTCTTCGGTAAGCATTTTTTTGTGTTTAATACTTTTAGAATTTTGGTTTTTGATGTTGATTATAAAATGACCTTTTTCATGTTTGAAATGTACTAACTCGATTTTTCCTCACAGCAGGTCAACTGGTGTGTGGTTGCAACATTACGGTCCCATTGAGTACATTTTCGGAGAGATGGACATCAGTTGCACCACAGGGCAGGGTGGAGGGTGCCATGCATGATACATTTTCTTTCTTCGGTAAGCATTTTTTTGTGTTTTATACATTTGGAATTTTGGTTTTTGATGTTGATTATAAAATGACCTTTTTCATGTTTGAAATGTACTAACTCGATTTTTCCTCACAGCAGGTCAACTGGTGTGTGGCTGCATCATTACGGTCCCATTGAGTACATTTTCGGAGAGAGGGACATCTGTTGCACCACAGGGCAGTGTGGAGGGTGCCATGCACGATACATTTTCTTTCTTCGGTAAGCATTTTTTTGTGTTTAATACTTTTAGAATTTTGGTTTTTGATGTTGATTATAAAATGACCTTTTTCATGTTTGAAATGTACTAACTCGATTTTTCCTCACAGCAGGTCAACTGGTGTGTGGTTGCAACATTACGGTCCGATTGAGTACATTTTCGGAGAGATGGACATCAGTTGCACCACAGGGTAGGGTGGAGGGTGCCATGCACGATACATTTTCTTTCTTCGGTAAGCATTTTTTTGTGTTTTATACATTTGGAATTTTGGTTTTTGATGTTGATTATAAAATGACCTTTTTCATGTTTGAAATGTACTAACTCGATTTTTCCTCACAGCAGGTCAACTGGTGTGTGGTTGCAACATTACGGTCCCATTGAGTACATTTTCGGAGAGATGGACATCAGTTGCACCACATTGCAGGGTGGAGGGTGACATGCACGATACATTTTCTTTCTTCGGTAAGCATTTTTTTGGCTTTCTACTTTTGGAATTTTGGTTTTTGATGTTGATTATAAAATGACCTTTTTCATGTTTGAAATGTACAACCTCGATTTTTCCGCACAGCAGGTCAACTGGTGTGTGGTTGCAACATTACGGTCCCATTGGGTACATTTTCAGAGAGAGGGACATCAGTTGCACCACAGGGCAGTGTGGAGGGTGCGGAGCTCTATATATGTTCTTTTTCGGTAAGCATTTTCTAGTGTTTTATACTTTTGGAATTTTGGTTTTTGCTGTTGATTATAAAATGACCTTTTTCATGTTTGAAATGAACTAACTCGATTTTTCCTCACAGCAGGTCAACTGGTGTGTGGCTGCAACATTACGGTCCCATTGAGTACATTTTCGGAGAGAGGGACATCAGTTGCACCACAGGGCAGGGTGGAGGGTGCCGTGCACGATACATTTTCTTTCTTCGGTAAGGATTTTCTAGTGTTTTATACTTTTGGAATTTTGGTTTTTGATGTTGATTATAAAATGACCTTTTTCATGTTTGAAATGTACTAACTCGATTTTTCCTCACAGCAGGTCAACTGGTGTGTGGTTGCAACATTACGGTCCCATTGAGTACATTTTCGGAGAGAAGGACATCAGTTGCACCACAGGGCAGGTTGGAGGGTGCCATGCACGATACATTTTCTTTCTTCGGTAAGCATTTTTTTGTGTTTAATACTTTTAGAATTTTGGTTTTTGATGTTGATTATAAAATGACCTTTTTCATGTTTGAAATGTACTAACTCGATTTTTCCTCACAGCAGGTCAACTGGTGTGTGGTTGCAACATTACGGTACCACTGAGTACATTTTCGGAGAGATGGACATCAGTTGCACCACAGGGCAGGGTGGAGGGTGCCATGCACGATACATTTTCTTTCTTTGGTAAGCATTTTTTTGTGTTTAATACTTTTAGAATTTTGGTTTTTGATGTTGATTATAAAATGACCTTTTTCATGTTTGAAATGTACTAACTCGATTTTTCCGCACAGCAGGTCAACTGGTGTGTGGTTGCAACATTACGGTCCCATTGGGTACATTTTCGGAGAGAGGGACATCAGTTGCACCACAGGGCAGTGTGGAGGGTGCGGAGCTCTATATATGTTCTTTTTCGGTAAGCATTTTCTAGTGTTTTATACTTTTGGAATTTTGGTTTTTGACGTTGATTATAAAATGACCTTTTTCATGTTTGAAATGTACTAACTCGATTTTTCCTCACAGCAGGTCAACTGGTGTGTGGATGCAACATTACGGTCCCATTGAGTACATTTTCGGAGAGATGGACATCAGTTGCACCACAGGGCAGGTTGGAGGGTGCCATGCACGATACATTTTCTTTCTTTGGTAAGCATTTTTTTGTTTTTAACACTTTTAGAATTTTGGTTTTTGATGTTGATTATAAAATGACCTTTTTCATGTTTGAAATGTACTAACTCGATTTTTCCTCACAGGAGGTCAACTGGTGTGTGGTTGCAACATTACGGTCCCATTGGGTACATTTTTGGAGAGAGGGACATCAGTTGCACCACAGGGCAGTGTGGAGGGTGCGGAGCTCTATATATGTTCTTTTTCGGTAAGCATTTTTTTGTGTTTAATACTTTTGGAATTTTGGTTTTTGATGTTGATTATAAAATGACCTTTTTCATGTTTGAAATGAACTAACTCGATTTTTCCTCACAGCAGGTCAACTGGTGTGTGGCTGCAACATTACGGTCCCATTGAGTACATTTTCGGAGAGAAGGACATCAGTTGCACCACAGGGCAGGGTGGAGGGTGCCATGCACGATACATTTTCTTTCTTCGGTAAGCATTTTTTTGTGTTTAATACTTTTAGAATTTTGGTTTTTTATGTTGATTATAAAATGTCCTTTTTCATGTTTGAAATGTACTAACTCGATTTTTCCTCACAGCAGGTCAACTGGTGTGTGGTTGCAACATTACGATCCCATTGGGTACATTTTCAGAGAGAGGGACATGTGTTGCACCACAGGGCAGGGTGGAGGGTGCCATGCACGATACATTTTCTTTCTTCGGTAAGCATTTTTTTGTGTTTAATACTTTTAGAATTTTGGTTTTTGATGTTGATTATGAAATGACCTTTTTCATGTTTGAAATGTACTAACTCGATTTTTCCTCACAGCAGGTCAACTGGTGTGTGGCTGCAACATTAAGGTCCCATTGAGTACATTTTCGGAGAGAGGGACATCAGTTGCACCACAGGGCAGGGTGGAGGGTGCCGTGCACGATACATTTTCTTTCTTCGGTAAGGATTTTCTAGTGTTTTATACTTTTGTTATTTTGGTTTTTGATGTTGATTATAAAATGACCTTTTTCATGTTTGAAATGAACTAACTCGATTTTTCCTCACAGCAAGTCAACTGGTGTGTGGTTGCAACATTACGGTCCCATTGAGTACATTTTCGGAGAGAGGGACATCTGTTGCACCACAGGGCAGGGTGGAGGGTGCCATGCACGATACATTTTCTTTCTTCGGTAAGCATTTTTTTGTGTTTTATATATTTGGAATTTTGGTTTTTGATGTTGATTATAAAATGACCTTTTTCATGTTTGAAATGTACTAACTCGATTTTTCCTCACAGCAGGTCAACTGGTGTGTGGTTGCAAGATTACGGTCCCATTGAGTACATTTTCGGAGAGAGGGACATCTGTTGCACCACAGGGCAGGGTGGAGGGTGCCATGCACGATACATTTTCTTTCTTCGGTAAGCATTTTTTTGTGTTTAATACTTTTACAATTTTGGTTTTTGATGTTGATTATAAAATGACCTTTTTCATGTTTGAAATGTACTAACTCTTCCTCACAGCAGGTCAACTGGTGTGTGGTTGCAACACTACGGTCCCATTGAGTACATTTTCGGAGAGATGGACATCAGTTGCACCACAGGGCAGGGTGGAGGGTGCCATGCACGATACATTTTCTTTCTTCGGTAAGCATTTTTTTGTGTTTTATACATTTGGAATTTTGGTTTTTGATGTTGATTATAAAATGACCTTTTTCATGTTTGAAATGTACTAACTCTATTTTTCCTCACAGCAGGTCAACTGGTGTGTGGTTGCAACATTACCGTCCGATTGAGTACATTTTCGGAGAGAGGGACATCAGTTGCACCACAGGGCAGGGAGGAGTGTGCCATGCACGATACATTTTCTTTCTTCGGTAAGCATTTTTTTGTGTTTAATACTTTTAGAATTTTGGTTTTTGATGTTGATTATAAAATGACCTTTTTCATGTTTGAAATGTACTAACTCGATTTTTCCTCACAGCAGGTCAACTGGTGTGTGGTTGCAACATTACGGTCCCATTGAGTACATTTTCCGAGAGATGGAAATCAGTTGCACCACAGGGCAGGGTGGAGGGTGCCATGCACGATACATTTTCTTTCTTCGGTAAGCATTTTTTTGTGCTTTATACTTTTGGAATTTTGGTTTTTGATGTTGATTATAAAATGACCTTTTTCATGTTTGAAATGTACTACCTCGATTTTGCCGCACAGCAGGTCAACTGGTGTGTGGTTGCAACATTACGGTCCCATTGGGTACATTTTCGGAGAGAGGGACTTCAGTTGCACCACAGGGCAGGGTGGAGGGTGCAATGCACGATACATTTTCTTTCTCCGGTAAGCATTTTTTTGTGTTTTATACTTTTGGAATTTTGGTTTTTGATGTTGATTATAAAATGACCTTTTTCATGTTTGAAATGTACTAACTCGATTTATCCTCACAGCAGGTCAACTGGTGTGTGGTTGCAACATTACGGTCCCATTGAGTACATTTTCGGAGAGATGGACATCAGTTGCACCACAGGGTAGGGTGGAGGGTGCCATGCACGATACATTTTCTTTCTTCGGTAAGCATTTTTTTGTGTTTTATACATTTGGAATTTTGGTTTTTGATGTTGATTATAAAATGACCTTTTTCATGTTTGAAATGTACTAACTCGATTTTTCCTCACAGCAGGTCAACTGGTGTGTGGCTGCAACATTACGGTCCCATTGAGTACATTTTCGGAGAGAGGGACATCTGTTGCACCACAGGGCAGGGTGGAGGGTGCCATGCACGATACATTTTCTTTCTTCGGTAAGCATTTTTTTGTGTTTAATACTTTTAGAATTTTGGTTTTTGATGTTGATTATAAAATGACCTTTTTCATGTTTGAAATGTACTAACTCGATTTTTCCTCACAGCAGGTCAACTGGTGTGTGGTTGCAACATTACGGTCCCATTGAGTACATTTTCGGAGAGATGGACATCAGTTGCACCACAGGGCAGGGTGGAGGGTGCCATGCATGATACATTTTCTTTCTCCGGTAAGCATTTTTTTGTGTTTAATACTTTTAGAATTTTGGTTTTTGATGTTGATTATAAAATGACCTTTTTCATGTTTGAAATGTACTAACTCGATTTTTCCTCACAGCAGGTCAACTGGTGTGTGGTTGCAACATTACGGTCCCATTGAGTACATTTTCGGAGAGATGGACATCAGTTGCACCACAGGGTAGGGTGGAGGGTGCCATGCACGATACATTTTCTTTCTTCGGTAAGCATTTTTTTGTGCTTTATACTTTTGGAATTTTGGTTTTTGATGTTGATTATAAAATGACCTTTTTCATGTTTGAAATGTACTAACTCGATTTTTCCTCACAGCAGGTCAACTGGTGTGTGGCTGCAACATTACGGTCCCATTGAGTACATTTTCGGAGAGAGGGACATCTGTTGCACCACAGGGCACGGTGGAGGGTGCCATGCACGATACATTTTCGTTCTTCAGTAAGCATTTTTTTGTGTTTAATACTTTTAGAATTTTGGTTTTTGATGTTGATTATAAAATGACCTTTTTCATGTTTGAAATGTACTAACTCGATTTTTCCTCACAGCAGGTCAACTGGTGTGTGGTTGCAACATTACGGTCCCATTGAGTACATTTTCGGAGAGATGGACATCAGTTGCACCACAGGGCAGGGTGGAGGGTGCCATGCATGATACATTTTCTTTCTCCGGTAAGCATTTTTTTGTGTTTAATACTTTTAGAATTTTGGTTTTTGATGTTGATTATAAAATGACCTTTTTCATGTTTGAAATGTACTAACTCGATTTTTCCTCACAGCAGGTCAACTGGTGTGTGGTTGCAACATTACGGTCCCATTGAGTACATTTTCGGAGAGATGGACATCAGTTGCACCACAGGGTAGGGTGGAGGGTGCCATGCACGATACATTTTCTTTCTTCGGTAAGCATTTTTTTGTGCTTTATTCTTTTGGAATTTTGGTTTTTGATGTTGATTATAAAATGACCTTTTTCATGTTTGAAATGTACTAACTCGATTTTTCCTCACAGCAGGTCAACTGGTGTGTGGTTGCAACATTACGGTCCCATTGAGTACATTTTCGGAGAGATGGACATCAGTTGCACCACAGGGCAGGGTGGAGGGTGCAATGCACGATACATTTTCTTTCTCCGGTAAGCATTTTTTTGTGTTTTATACTTTTGGAATTTTGGTTTTTGATGTTGATTATAAAATGACCTTTTTCATGTTTGAAATGTACTAACTCGATTTATCCTCACAGCAGGTCAACTGCTGTGTGGTTGCAACATTACGGTCCCATTGAGTACATTTTCGGAGAGATGGACATCAGTTGCACCACAGGGTAGGGTGGAGGGTGCCATGCACGATACATTTTCTTTCTTCGGTAAGCATTTTTTTGTGTTTTATACATTTGGAATTTTGGTTTTTGATGTTGATTATAAAATGACCTTTTTCATGTTTGAAATGTACTAACTCGATTTTTCCTCACAGCAGGTCAACTGGTGTGTGGCTGCAACATTACGGTCCCATTGAGTACATTTTCGGAGAGAGGGACATCTGTTGCACCACAGGGCAGGGTGGAGGGTGCCATGCACGATACATTTTCTTTCTTCGGTAAGCATTTTTTTGTGTTTAATACTTTTAGAATTTTGGTTTTTGATGTTGATTATAAAATGACCTTTTTCATGTTTGAAATGTACTAACTCGAATTTTCCTCACAGCAGGTCAACTGGTGTGTGGTTGCAACATTACGGTCCCATTGAGTACATTTTCGGAGAGATGGACATCAGTTGCACCACAGGGCAGGGTGGAGGGTGCCATGCATGATACATTTTCTTTCTCCGGTAAGCATTTTTTTGTGTTTAATACTTTTAGAATTTTGGTTTTTGATGTTGATTATAAAATGACCTTTTTCATGTTTGAAATGTACTAACTCGATTTTTCCTCACAGCAGGTCAACTGGTGTGTGGTTGCAACATTACGGTCCCATTGAGTACATTTTCGGAGAGATGGACATCAGTTGCACCACAGGGTAGGGTGGAGGGTGCCATGCACGATACATTTTCTTTCTTCGGTAAGCATTTTTTTGTGCTTTATACTTTTGGAATTTTGGTTTTTGATGTTGATTATAAAATGACCTTTTTCATGTTTGGAATGTACTAACTCGATTTTTCCTCACAGCAGGTCAACTGGTGTGTGGCTGCAACATTACGGTCCCATTGAGTACATTTTCGGAAAGAGGGACATCTGTTGCACCACAGGGCACGGTGGAGGGTGCCATGCACGATACATTTTCGTTCTTCGGTAAGCATTTTTTTGTGTTTAATACTTTTAGAATTTTGGTTTTTGATGTTGATTATAAAATGACCTTTTTCATGTTTGAAATGTACTAACTCGATTTTTCCTCACAGCAGGTCAACTGGTGTGTGGTTGCAACATTACGGTCCCATTGAGTACATTTTCGGAGAGATGGACATCAGTTGCACCACAGGGTAGGGTGGAGGGTGCCATGCACGATACATTTTCTTTCTTCGGTAAGCATTTTTTTGTGTTTTATACATTTGGAATTTTGGTTTTTGATGTTGATTATAAAATGACCTTTTTCATGTTTGAAATGTACTAACTCGATTTTTCCTCACAGCAGGTCAACTGGTGTGTGGCTGCAACATTACGGTCCCATTGAGTACATTTTCGGAGAGAGGGACATCTGTTGCACCACAGGGCAGGGTGGAGGGTGCCATGCACGATACATTTTCTTTCTTCGGTAAGCATTTTTTTGTGTTTAATACTTTTAGAATTTTGGTTTTTGATGTTGATTATAAAATGACCTTTTTCATGTTTGAAATGTACTAACTCGATTTTTCCTCACAGCAGGTCAACTGGTGTGTGGCTGCAACATTACGGTCCCATTGAGTACATTTTCGGAGAGAGGGACATCTGTTGCACCACAGGGCAGGGTGGAGGGTGCCATGCACGATACATTTTCTTTCTTCGGTAAGCATTTTTTTGTGTTTAATACTTTTAGGATTTTGGTTTTTGATGTTGATTATAAAATGACCCTTTTCATGTTTGAAATGTACTAACTCGATTTTTCCTCACAGCAGGTCAACTGGTGTGTGGTTGCAACATTACGGTCCCATTGAGTACATTTTCGGAGAGATGGACATCAGTTGCACCACAGGGCAGGGTGGAGGGTGCCATGCATGATACATTTTCTTTCTTCGGTAAGCATTTTTTTGTGTTTTATACATTTGGAATTTTGGTTTTTGATGTTGATTATAAAATGACCTTTTTCATGTTTGAAATGTACTAACTCGATTTTTCCTCACAGCAGGTCAACTGGTGTGTGGCTGCATCATTACGGTCCCATTGAGTACATTTTCGGAGAGAGGGACATCTGTTGCACCACAGGGCAGTGTTGAGGGTGCCATGCACGATACATTTTCTTTCTTCGGTAAGCATTTTTTTGTGTTTAATACTTTTAGAATTTTGGTTTTTGATGTTGATTATAAAATGACCTTTTTCATGTTTGAAATGTACTAACTCGATTTTTCCTCACAGCAGGTCAACTGGTGTGTGGTTGCAACATTACGGTCCCATTGGGTACATTTTCGGAGAGAGTGACATCAGTTGCACCACAGGGCGGTGTGGAGGGTGTGGAGCTCTATATATGTTCTTTGTCGGTAAGCATTTTCTAGTGTTTTATACTTTTGGAATTTTGGTTTTTGATGTTGATTATAAAATGACCTTTTTCATGTTTTAAATGAACTAACTCGATTTTTCCTCACAGCAGGTCAACTGGTGTGTGGCTGCAACATTACGGTCCCATTGAGTACATTTTCGGAGAGAAGGACATCAGTTGCACCACAGGGCAGGGTGGAGGGTGCCATGCATCATACATTTTCTTTCTTCGGTAAGCATTTTTTTGTGTTTAATACTTTTAGAATTTTGGTTTTTGATGTTGATTATAAAATGTCCTTTTTCATGTTTGAAATGTACTAACTCGATTTTTCCTCACAGCAGGTCAACTGGTGTGTGGTTGCAACATTACGGTCCCATTGAGTACATTTTCGGAGAGATGGACATCAGTTGCACCACATTGCAGGGTGGAGGGTGACATGCACGATACATTTTCTTTCTTCGGTAAGCATTTTTTTGGCTTTCTACTTTTGGAATTTTGGTTTTTGATGTTGATTATAAAATGACCTTTTTCATGTTTGAAATGTACAACCTCGATTTTTCCGCACAGCAGGTCAACTGGTGTGTGGTTGCAACATTACGGTCCCATTGAGTACATTTTCGGAGAGAAGGACATCAGTTGCACCACAGGGCAGGGTGGAGGGTGCCATGCACGATACATTTTCTTTCTTCGGTAAGCATTTTTTTGTGTTTAATACTTTTAGAATTTTGGTTTTTGATGTTGATTATAAAATGACCTTTTTCATGTTTGAAATGTACTAACTCGATTTTTCCTCACAGCAGGTCAACTGGTGTGTGGTTGCAACATTACGGTCCCACTGAGTACATTTTCGGAGAGATGGACATCAGTTGCACCACAGGGCAGGGTGGAGGGTGCCATGCACGATACATTTTCTTTCTTTGGTAAGCATTTTTTTGTGTTTAATACTTTTAGAATTTTGGTTTTTGATGTTGATTATAAAATGACCTTTTTCATGTTTGAAATGTACTAACTCGATTTTTCCGCACAGCAGGTCAACTGGTGTGTGGTTGCAACATTACGGTCCCATTGGGTACATTTTCGGAGAGAGGGACATCAGTTGCACCACAGGGCAGTGTGGAGGGTGCGGAGCTCTATATATGTTCTTTTTCGGTAAGCATTTTCTAGTGTTTTATACTTTTGGAATTTTGGTTTTTGATGTTGATTATAAAATGACCTTTTTCATGTTTGAAATGTACTAACTCGATTTTTCCTCACAGCAGGTCAACTGGTGTGTGGATGCAACATTACGGTCCCATTGAGTACATTTTCGGAGAGATGGACATCAGTTGCACCACAGGGCAGGGTGGAGGGTGCCATGCACGATACATTTTCTTTCTTTCGTAAGCATTTTTTTGTGTTTAACACTTTTAGAATTTTGGTTTTTGATGTTGATTATAAAATGACCTTTTTCATGTTTGAAATGTACTAACTCGATTTTTCCTCACAGGAGGTCAACTGGTGTGTGGTTGCAACATTACGGTCCCATTGGGTACATTTTCGGAGAGAGGGACATCAGTTGCACCACAGGGCAGTGTGGAGGGTGCGGAGCTCTATATATGTTCTTTTTCGGTAAGCATTTTTTTGTGTTTAATACTTTTGGAATTTTGGTTTTTGATGTTGATTATAAAATGACCTTTTTCATGTTTGAAATGTACTAACTCGATTTTTCCTCACAGCAGGTCAACTGGTGTGTGGTTGCAACATTACGGTCCCATTGGGTACATTTTCAGAGAGAGGGACATGAGTTGCACCACAGGGCAGGGTGGAGGGTGCCATGCACGATACATTTTCTTTCTTCGGTAAGCATTTTTTTGTGTTTAATACTTTTAGAATTTTGGTTTTTGATGTTGATTATAAAATGACCTTTTTCATGTTTGAAATGTACTAACTCGATTTTTCCTCACAGCAGGTCAACTCGTGTGTGGCTGCAACATTACGGTCCCATTGAGTACATTTTCGGAGAGAGGGACATCAGTTGCACCACAGGGCAGGGTGGAGGGTGCCGTGCACGATACATTTTCTTTCTTCGGTAAGGATTTTCTAGTGTTTTATACTTTTGTTATTTTGGTTTTTGATGTTGATTATAAAATGACCTTTTTCATGTTTGAAATGTACTAACTCGATTTTTCCTCACAGCAAGTCAACTGGTGTGTGGTTGCAACATTACGGTCCCATTGAGTACATTTTCGGAGAGAGGGACATCTGTTGCACCACAGGGCAGGGTGGAGGGTGCCATGCACGATACATTTTCTTTCTTCGGTAAGCATTTTTTTGTGTTTTATATATTTGGAATTTTGGTTTTTGATGTTGATTATAAAATGACCTTTTTCATGTTTGAAATGTACTAACTCGATTTTTCCTCACAGCAGGTCAACTGGTGTGTGGTTGCAAGATTACGGTCCCATTGAGTACATTTTCGGAGAGAGGGACATCTGTTGCACCAGAGGTCAGGGTGGAGGGTGCCATGCACGATACATTTTCTTTCTTCGGTAAGCATTTTTTTGTGTTTAATACTTTTACAATTTTGGTTTTTGATGTTGATTATAAAATGACCTTTTTCATGTTTGAAATGTACTAACTCGATTTTTCCTCACAGCAGGTCAACTGGTGTGTGGTTGCAACATTACGGTCCCATTGAGTACATTTTCGGAGAGATGGACATCAGTTGCACCACAGGGCAGGGTGTAGGGTGCCATGCACGATACATTTTCTTTCTTCGGTAAGCATTTTTTTGTGTTTTATACATTTGGAATTTTGGTTTTTGATGTTGATTATAAAATGACCTTTTTCATGTTTGAAATGTACTAACTCAATTTTTCCTCACAGCAGGTCAACTGGTGTGTGGTTGCAACATTACGGTCCCATTGAGTACATTTTCGGAGAGAGGGACATGAGTTGCACCACAGGGCAGGGTGGAGGGTGCCATGCACGATACATTTTCTTTCTTCGGTAAGCATTTTTTTGTGTTTAATACTTTTAGAATTTTGGTTTTTGATGTTGATTATAAAATGACCTTTTTCATGTTTGAAATGTACTAACTCGATTTTTCCTCACAGCAGGTCAACTGGTGTGTGGTTGCAACACTACGGTCCCATTGAGTACATTTTCGGAGAGATGGACATCAGTTGCACCACAGGGCAGGGTGGAGGGTGCCATGCACGATACATTTTCTTTCTTCGGTAAGCATTTTTTTGTGTTTTATACATTTGGAATTTTGGTTTTTGATGTTGATTATAAAATGACCTTTTTCATGTTTGAAATGTACTAACTCTATTTTTCCTCACAGCAGGTCAACTGGTGTGTGGTTGCAACATTACCGTCCGATTGAGTACATTTTCGGAGAGAGGGACATCAGTTGAACCACAGGGCAGGGAGGAGTGTGCCATGCACGATACATTTTCTTTCTTCGGTAAGCATTTTTTTGTGTTTAATACTTTTAGAATTTTGGTTTTTGATGTTGATTATAAAATGACCTTTTTCATGTTTGAAATGTACTAACTCGATTTTTCCTCACAGCAGGTCAACTGGTGTGTGGTTGCAACATTACGGTCCCATTGAGTACATTTTCGGAGAGATGGACATCAGTTGCACCACAGGGCAGGGTGGAGGGTGCCATGCATGATACATTTTCTTTCTTCGGTAAGCATTTTTTTGTGTTTTATACATTTGGAATTTTGGTTTTTGATGTTGATTATAAAATGACCTTTTTCATGTTTGAAATGTACTAACTCGATTTTTCCTCACAGCAGGTCAACTGGTGTGTGGCTGCATCATTACGGTCCCATTGAGTACATTTTCGGAGAGAGGGACATCTGTTGCACCACAGGGCAGTGTGGAGGGTGCCATGCACGATACATTTTCTTTCTTCGGTAAGCATTTTTTTGTGTTTAATACTTTTAGAATTTTGGTTTTTGATGTTGATTATAAAATGACCTTTTTCATGTTTGAAATGTACTAACTCGATTTTTCCTCACATCAGGTCAACTGGTGTGTGGTTGCAACATTACGGTCCCATTGGGTACATTTTCGGAGAGAGGGACATCAGTTGCACCACAGGGCGGTGTGGAGGGTGTGGAGCTCTATATATGTTCTTTTTCGGTAAGCATTTTCTAGTGTTTTATACTTTTGGAATTTTGGTTTTTGATGTTGATTATAAAATGACCTTTTTCATGTTTGAAATGAACGAACTCGATTTTTCCTCACAGCAGGTCAACTGGTGTGTGGCTGCAACATTACGGTCCCATTGAGTACATTTTCGGAGAGAAGGACATCAGTTGCACCACAGGGCAGGGTGGAGGGTGCCATGCATGATACATTTTCTTTCTTCGGTAAGCATTTTTTTGTGTTTAATACTTTTAGAATTTTGGTTTTTGATGTTGATTATAAAATGTCCTTTTTCATGTTTGAAATGTACTAACTCGATTTTTCCTCACAGCAGGTCAACTGGTGTGTGGTTGCAACATTACGGTCCCATTGAGTACATTTTCGGAGAGATGGACATCAGTTGCACCACATTGCAGGGTGGAGGGTGACATGCACGATACATTTTCTTTCTTCGGTAAGCATTTTTTTGGCTTTCTACTTTTGGAATTTTGGTTTTTGATGTTGATTATAAAATGACCTTTTTCATGTTTGAAATGTACAACCTCGATTTTTCCGCACAGCAGGTCAACTGGTGTGTGGTTGCAACATTACGGTCCCATTGGGTACATTTTCAGAGAGAGGAACATCAGTTGCACCACAGGGCAGTGTGGAGGGTGCGGAGCTCTATATATGTTCTTTTTCGGTAAGCATTTTCTAGTGTTTTATACTTTTGGAATTTTGGTTTTTGCTGTTGATTATAAAATGACCTTTTTCATGTTTGAAATGAACTAACTCGATTTTTCCTCACAGCAGGTCAACTGGTGTGTGGCTGCAACATTACGGTCCCATTGAGTACATTTTCGGAGAGAGGGACATCAGTTGCACCACAGGGCAGGGTGGAGGGTGCCGTGCACGATACATTTTCTTTCTTCGGTAAGGATTTTCTAGTGTTTTATACTTTTGGAATTTTGGTTTTTGATGTTGATTATAAAATGACCTTTTTCATGTTTGAAATGTACTAACTCGATTTTTCCTCACAGCAGGTCAACTGGTGTGTGGTTGCAACATTACGGTCCCATTGAGTACATTTTCGGAGAGAAGGACATCAGTTGCACCACAGGGCAGGGTGGAGGGTGCCATGCACGATACATTTTCTTTCTTCGGTAAGCATTTTTTTGTGTTTAATACTTTTAGAATTTTGGTTTTTGATGTTGATTATAAAATGACCTTTTTCATGTTTGAAATGTACTAACTCGATTTTTCCTCACAGCAGGTCAACTGGTGTGTGGTTGCAACATTACGGTCCCACTGAGTACATTTTCGGAGAGATGGACATCAGTTGCACCACAGGGCAGGGTGGAGGGTGCCATGCACGATACATTTTCTTTCTTTGGTAAGCATTTTTTTGTGTTTAATACTTTTAGAATTTTGGTTTTTGATGTTGATTATAAAATGACCTTTTTCATGTTTGAAATGTACTAACTCGATTTTTCCGCACAGCAGGTCAACTGGTGTGTGGTTGCAACATTACGGTCCCATTGGGTACATTTTCGGAGAGATGGACATCAGTTGCCCCACAGGGCAGGGTGGAGGGTGCCATGCACGATACATTTTCTTTCTTTGGTAAGCATTTTTTTGTGTTTAACACTTTTAGAATTTTGGTTTTTGATGTTGATTATAAAATGACCTTTTTCATGTTTGAAATGTACTAACTCGATTTTTCCTCACAGGAGGTCAACTGGTGTGTGGTTGCAACATTACGGTCCCATTGGGTACATTTTCGGAGAGAGGGACATCAGTTGCACCACAGGGCAGTGTGGAGGGTGCGGAGCTCTATATATGTTCTTTTTCGGTAAGCATTTTTTTGTGTTTAATACTTTTGGAATTTTGGTTTTTGATGTTGATTATAAAATGACCTTTTTCATGTTTGAAATGTACTAACTCGATTTTTCCTCACAGCAGGTCAACTGGTGTGTGGTTGCAACATTACGGTCCCATTGGGTACATTTTCAGAGAGAGGGACATGAGTTGCACCACAGGGCAGGGTGGAGGGTGCCATGCACGATACGTTTTCTTTCTTCGGTAAGCATTTTTTTGTGTTTAATACTTTTAGAATTTTGGTTTTTGATGTTGATTTTAAAATGACCTTTTTCATGTTTGAAATGTACTAACTCGATTTTTCCTCACAGCAGGTCAACTCGTGTGTGGCTGCAACATTACGGTCCCATTGAGTACATTTTCGGAGAGAGGGACATCAGTTGCACCACAGGGCAGGGTGGAGGGTGCCGTGCACGATACATTTTCTTTCTTCGGTAAGGATTTTCTAGTGTTTTATACTTTTGTTATTTTGGTTTTTGATGTTGATTATAAAATGACCTTTTTCATGTTTGAAATGTACTAACTCGATTTTTCCTCACAGCAAGTCAACTGGTGTGTGGTTGCAACATTACGGTCCCATTGAGTACATTTTCGGAGAGAGGGACATCTGTTGCACCACAGGGCAGGGTGGAGGGTGCCATGCACGATACATTTTCTTTCTTCGGTAAGCATTTTTTTGTGTTTTATATATTTGGAATTTTGGTTTTTGATGTTGATTATAAAATGACCTTTTTCATGTTTGAAATGTACTAACTCGATTTTTCCTCACAGCAGGTCAACTGGTGTGTGGTTGCAAGATTACGGTCCCATTGAGTACATTTTCGGAGAGAGGGACATCTGTTGCACCAGAGGTCAGGGTGGAGGGTGCCATGCACGATACATTTTCTTTCTTCGGTAAGCATTTTTTTGTGTTTAATACTTTTACAATTTTGGTTTTTGATGTTGATTATAAAATGACCTTTTTCATGTTTGAAATGTACTAACTCGATTTTTCCTCACAGCAGGTCAACTGGTGTGTGGTTGCAACATTACGGTCCCATTGAGTACATTTTCGGAGAGATGGACATCAGTTGCACCACAGGGCAGGGTGTAGGGTGCCATGCACGATACATTTTCTTTCTTCGGTAAGCATTTTTTTGTGTTTTATACATTTGGAATTTTGGTTTTTGATGTTGATTATAAAATGACCTTTTTCATGTTTGAAATGTACTAACTCAATTTTTCCTCACAGCAGGTCAACTGGTGTGTGGTTGCAACATTACGGTCCCATTGAGTACATTTTCGGAGAGAGGGACATGAGTTGCACCACAGGGCAGGGTGGAGGGTGCCATGCACGATACATTTTCTTTCTTCGGTAAGCATTTTTTTGTGTTTAATACTTTTAGAATTTTGGTTTTTGATGTTGATTATAAAATGACCTTTTTCATGTTTGAAATGTACTAACTCGATTTTTCCTCACAGCAGGTCAACTGGTGTGTGGTTGCAACACTACGGTCCCATTGAGTACATTTTCGGAGAGATGGACATCAGTTGCACCACAGGGCAGGGTGGAGGGTGCCATGCACGATACATTTTCTTTCTTCGGTAAGCATTTTTTTGTGTTTTATACATTTGGAATTTTGGTTTTTGATGTTGATTATAAAATGACCTTTTTCATGTTTGAAATGTACTAACTCTATTTTTCCTCACAGCAGGTCAACTGGTGTGTGGTTGCAACATTACCGTCCGATTGAGTACATTTTCGGAGAGAGGGACATCAGTTGCACCACAGGGCAGGGAGGAGTGTGCCATGCACGATACATTTTCTTTCTTCGGTAAGCATTTTTTTGTGTTTAATACTTTTAGAATTTTGGTTTTTGATGTTGATTATAAAATGACCTTTTCCATGTTTGAAATGTACTAACTCGATTTTTCCTCACAGCAGGTCAACTGGTGTGTGGTTGCAACATTACGGTCCCATTGAGTACATTTTCCGAGAGATGGACATCAGTTGCACCACAGGGCAGGGTGGAGGGTGCCATGCACGATACATTTTCTTTCTTCGGTAAGCATTTTTTTGTGCTTTATACTTTTGGAATTTTGGTTTTTGATGTTGATTATAAAATGACCTTTTTCATGTTTGAAATGTACTACCTCGATTTTGCCGCACAGCAGGTCAACTGGTGTGTGGTTGCAACATTACGGTCCCATTGGGTACATTTTCGGAGAGAGGGACTTCAGTTGCACCACAGGGCAGTGTGGAGGGTGCGGAGCTCTATATATTTTCTTTTTCGGTAAGCATTTTCTAGTGTTTTATACTTTTGGAATTTTGGTTTTTGATGTTGATTATAAAATGACCTTTTTCATGTTTGAAATGAACTAACTCGATTTTTCCTCACAGCAGGTCAACTGGTGTGTGGCTGCATCATTACGGTCCCATTGAGTACATTTTCGGAGAGAGGGACATCAGTTGCACCACAGGGCAGGGTGGAGGGTGCCGTGCACGATACATTATCTTTCTTCGGTAAGGAATTTCTAGTGTTTTATACTTTTGGAATTTTGGTTTTTGATGTTGATTATAAAATGACCTTTTTCATGTTTGAAATGTACTAACTCGATTTTTCCTCACAGCAAGTCAACTGGTGTGTGGTTGCAACATTACGGTCCCATTGAGTACATTTTCGGAGAGAGGGACATCTGTTGCACCACAGGGCAGGGTGGAGGGTGCCATGCACGATACATTTTCTTTCTTCGGTAAGCATTTTTTTGTGTTCTATACATTTGGAATTTTGGTTTTTGATGTTGATTATAAAATGACCTTTTTCATGTTTGAAATGTACTAACTCGATTTTTCCTCACAGCAGGTCAACTGGTGTGTGGTTGCAACATTACGGTCCCATTGAGTACATTTTCGGAGAGAGGGACATCTGTTGCACCACAGGGCAGGGTGGAGGGTGCCATGCACGATACATTTTCTTTCTTCGGTAAGCATTTTTTTGTGTTTAATACTTTTAGAATTTTGGTTTTTGATGTTGATTATAAAATGACCTTTTTCATGTTTGAAATGTACTAACTCGATTTTTCCTCACAGCAGGTCAACTGGTGTGTGGTTGCAACATTACGGTCCCATTGAGTACATTTTCGGAGAGATGGACATCAGTTGCACCACAGGGCAGGGTGGAGGGTGCCATGCACGATACATTTTCTTTCTTCGGTAAGCATTTTTTTGTGTTTTATACATTTGGAATTTTGGTTTTTGATGTTGATTATAAAATGACCTTTTTCATGTTTGAAATGTACTAACTCGATTTTTCCTCACAGCAGGTCAACTGGTGTGTGGTTGCAACATTACGGTCCCATTGAGTACATTTTCGGAGAGAAGGACATCAGTTGCACCACAGGGCAGGGTGGAGGGTGCCATGCACGATACATTTTCTTTCTTCGGTAAGCATTTTTTTGTGTTTAATACTTTTAGAATTTTGGTTTTTAATGTTGATTATAAAATGACCTTTTTCATGTTTGAAATGTACTAACTCGATTTTTCCTCACAGCAGGTCAACTGGTGTGTGGTTGCAACATTACGGTCCCATTGAGTACATTTTCGGAGAGAGGGACATCTGTTGCACCACAGGGCAGGGTGGAGGGTGCCATGCACGATACATTTTCTTTCTTCGGTAAGCATTTTTTTGTGTTTAATACTTTTAGAATTTTGGTTTTTGATGTTGATTATAAAATGACCTTTTTCATGTTTGAAATGTACTAACTCGATTTTTCCTCACAGCAGGTCAACTGGTGTGTGGCTGCAACATTACGGTCCCATTGAGTACATTTTCGGAGAGAGGGACATCAGTTGCACCACAGGGCAGGGTGGAGGGTGCCGTGCACGATACATTTTCTTTCTTCGGTAAGGATTTTCTAGTGTTTTATACTTTTGTTATTTTGGTTTTTGATGTTGATTATAAAATGACCTTTTTCATGTTTGAAATGTACTAACTCGATTTTTCCTCACAGCAAGTCAACTGGTGTGTGGTTGCAACATTACGGTCCCATTGAGTACATTTTCGGAGAGAGGGACATCTGTTGCACCACAGGGCAGGGTGGAGGGTGCCATGCACGATACATTTTCTTTCTTCGGTAAGCATTTTTTTGTGTTTTATATATTTGGAATTTTGGTTTTTGATGTTGATTATAAAATGACCTTTTTCATGTTTGAAATGTACTAACTCGATTTTTCCTCACAGCAGGTCAACTGGTGTGTGGTTGCACGATTACGGTCCCATTGAGTACATTTTCGGAGAGAGGGACATCTGTTGCACCACAGGGCAGGGTGGAGGGTGCCATGCACGATACATTTTCTTTCTTCGGTAAGCATTTTTTTGTGTTTAATACTTTTACAATTTTGGATTTTGATGTTGATTATAAAATGACCTTTTTCATGTTTGAAATGTACTAACTCGATTTTTCCTCACAGCAGGTCAACTGGTGTGTGGTTGCAACATTACGGTCCCATTGAGTACATTTTCGGAGAGATGGACATCAGTTGCACCACAGGGCAGGGTGGAGGGTGCCATGCACGATACATTTTCTTTCTTCGGTAAGCATTTTCTAGTGTTTTATACTTTTGGAATTATGGTTTTTGATGTTGTTTATAAAATGACCTTTTTCATGTTTGAAATGTACTAACTCGATTTTGCCGCACAGCAGGTCAACTGGTGTGTGGTTGCAACATTACGGTCCCATTGGGTACATTTTCGGAGAGAGGGACTTCAGTTGCACCACAGGGCAGTGTGGAGGGTGCGGAGTTCTATATATGTTCTTTTTCGGTAAGCATTTTCTAGTGTTTTATACTTTTGGAATTTTGGTTTTTGATGTTGATTATAAAATGACCTTTTTCATGTTTGAAATGAACTAACTCGATTTTTCCTCACAGAAGGTCAACTGGTCTGTGGCTGCATCATTACGGTCCCATTGAGTACATTTTCGGAGAGAGGGACATCAGTTGCACCACAGGGCAGGGTGGAGGGTGCCGTGCACGATACATTTTTTTCTTTGGTAAGGAATTTCTAGTGTTTTATACTTTTGGAATTTTGGTTTTTGATGTTGAATATAAAATGACCTTTTTCATGTTTGAAATGTACTAACTCGATTTTTCCTCACAGCAAGTCAACTGGTGTGTGGTTGCAACATTACGGTCCCATTGAGTACATTTTCGGAGAGAGGGACATCTGTTGCACCACAGGGCAGGGTGGAGGGTGCCATGCACGATACATTTTCTTTCTTCGGTAAGCATTTTTTTGTGTTCTATACATTTGGAATTTTGGTTTTTGATGTTGATTATAAAATGACCTTTTTCATGTTTGAAATGTACTAACTCGATTTTTCCTCACAGCAGGTCAACTGGTGTGTGGTTGCAACATTACGGTCCCATTGAGTACATTTTCGGAGAGAGGGACATCTGTTGCACCACAGGGCAGGGTGGAGGGTGCCATGCACGATACATTTTCTTTCTTCGGTAAGCATTTTTTTGTGTTTAATACTTTTAGAATTTTGGTTTTTGATGTTGATTATAAAATGACCTTTTTCATGTTTGAAATGTACTAACTCGATTTTTCCTCACAGCAGGTCAACTGGTGTGTGGTTGCAACATTACGGTCCCATTGAGTACATTTTCGGAGAGATGGACATCAGTTGCACCACAGGGCAGGGTGGAGGGTGCCATGCACGATACATTTTCTTTCTTCGGTAAGCATTTTTTTGTGTTTTATACATTTGGAATTTTGGTTTTTGATGTTGATTATAAAATGACCTTTTTCATGTTTGAAATGTACTAACTCGATTTTTCCTCACAGCAGGTCAACTGGTGTGTGGTTGCAACATTACGGTCCCATTGAGTACATTTTCGAAGAGAAGGACATCAGTTGCACCACAGGGCAGGGTGGAGGGTGCCATGCACGATACATTTTCTTTCTTCGGTAAGCATTTTTTTGTGTTTAATACTTTTAGAATTTTGGTTTTTAATGTTGATTATAAAATGACCTTTTTCATGTTTGAAATGTACTAACTCGATTTTTCCTCACAGCAGGTCAACTGGTGTGTGGTTGCAACATTACGGTCCCATTGAGTACATTTTCGGAGAGAGGGACATCTGTTGCACCACAGGGCAGGGTGGAGGGTGCCATGCACGATACATTTTCTTTCTTCGGTAAGCATTTTTTTGTGTTTTATATATTTGGAATTTTGGTTTTTGATGTTGATTATAAAATGACCTTTTTCATGTTTGAAATGTACTAACTCGATTTTTCCTCACAGCAGGTCAACTGGTGTGTGGTTGCAAGATTACGGTCCCATTGAGTACATTTTCGGAGAGAGGGACATCTGTTGCACCACAGGGCAGGGTGGAGGGTGCCATGCACGATACATTTTCTTTCTTCGGTAAGCATTTTTTTGTGTTTAATACTTTTAGAATTTTGGTTTTTGATGTTGATTATAAAATGACCTTTTTCATGTTTGAAATGTACTAACTCGATTTTTCCTCACAGCAGGTCAACTGGTGTGTGGTTGCAACATTACGGTCCCATTGAGTACATTTTCGGAGAGATGGACATCAGTTGCACCACAGGGCAGGGTGGAGGGTGCCATGCACGATACATTTTCTTTCTTCGGTAAGCATTTTTTTGTGTTTTATACATTTGGAATTTTGGTTTTTGATGTTGATTATAAAATGACCTTTTTCATGTTTGAAATGTACTAACTCGATTTTTCCTCACAGCAGGTCAACTGGTGTGTGGTTGCAACATTACGGTCCCATTGA
Organism: Schistocerca cancellata; assembly: GCF_023864275.1. Lineage (NCBI taxonomy): Eukaryota > Metazoa > Arthropoda > Insecta > Orthoptera > Acrididae > Schistocerca > Schistocerca cancellata. The sequence continues at coordinate 730,081,289 of NC_064631.1, forward strand.
GTACATTTTCGGAGAGAAGGACATCAGTTGCACCACAGGGCAGGGTGGAGGGTGCCATGCACGATACATTTTCTTTCTTCGGTAAGCATTTTTTTGTGTTTAATACTTTTAGAATTTTGGTTTTTAATGTTGATTATAAAATGACCTTTTTCATGTTTGAAATGTACTAACTCGATTTTTCCTCACAGCAGGTCAACTGGTGTGTGGTTGCAACATTACGGTCCCATTGAGTACATTTTCGGAGAGAGGGACATCTGTTGCACCACAGGGCAGGGTGGAGGGTGCCATGCACGATACATTTTCTTTCTTCGGTAAGCATTTTTTTGTGTTTAATACTTTTAGAATTTTGGTTTTTGATGTTGATTATAAAATGACCTTTTTCATGTTTGAAATGTACTAACTCGATTTTTCCTCACAGCAGGTCAACTGGTGTGTGGCTGCAACATTACGGTCCCATTGAGTACATTTTCGGAGAGAGGGACATCAGTTGCACCACAGGGCAGGGTGGAGGGTGCCGTGCACGATACATTTTCTTTCTTCGGTAAGGATTTTCTAGTGTTTTATACTTTTGTTATTTTGGTTTTTGATGTTGATTATAAAATGACCTTTTTCATGTTTGAAATGTACTAACTCGATTTTTCCTCACAGCAAGTCAACTGGTGTGTGGTTGCAACATTACGGTCCCATTGAGTACATTTTCGGAGAGAGGGACATCTGTTGCACCACAGGGCAGGGTGGAGGGTGCCATGCACGATACATTTTCTTTCTTCGGTAAGCATTTTTTTGTGTTGTATATATTTGGAATTTTGGTTTTTGATGTTGATTATAAAATGACCTTTTTCATGTTTGAAATGTACTAACTCGATTTTTCCTCACAGCAGGTCAACTGGTGTGTGGTTGCAAGATTACGGTCCCATTGAGTACATTTTCGGAGAGAGGGACATCTGTTGCACCACAGGGCAGGGTGGAGGGTGCCATGCACGATACATTTTCTTTCTTCGGTAAGCATTTTTTTGTGTTTAATACTTTTACAATTTTGGTTTTTGATGTTGATTATAAAATGACCTTTTTCATGTTTGAAATGTACTAACTCGATTTTTCCTCACAGCAGGTCAACTGGTGTGTGGTTGCAACATTACGGTCCCATTGAGTACATTTTCGGAGAGATGGACATCAGTTGCACCACAGGGCAGGGTGGAGGGTGCCATGCACGATACATTTTCTTTCTTCGGTAAGCATTTTCTAGTGTTTTATACTTTTGGAATTTTGGTTTTTGATGTTGTTTATAAAATGACCTTTTTCATGTTTGAAATGTACTAACTCGATTTTGCCGCACAGCAGGTCAACTGGTGTGTGGTTGCAACATTACGGTCCCATTGGGTACATTTTCGGAGAGAGGGACTTCAGTTGCACCACAGGGCAGTGTGGAGGGTGCGGAGCTCTATATATGTTCCTTTTCGGTAAGCATTTTCTAGTGTTTTATACTTTTGGAATTTTGGTTTTTGATGTTGATTATAAAATGACCTTTTTCATGTTTGAAATGAACTAACTCGATTTTTCCTCACAGAAGGTCAACTGGTGTGTGGCTGCATCATTACGGTCCCATTGAGTACATTTTCGGAGAGAGGGACATCAGTTGCACCACAGGGCAGGGTGGAGGGTGCCGTGCACGATACATTTTCTTTCTTCGGTAAGGAATTTCTAGTGTTTTATACTTTTGGAATTTTGGTTTTTGATGTTGATTATAAAATGACCTTTTTCATGTTTGAAATGTACTAACTCGATTTTTCCTCACAGCAAGTCAACTGGTGTGTGGTTGCAACATTACGGTCCCATTGAGTACATTTTCGGAGAGAGGGACATCTGTTGCACCACAGGGCAGGGTGGAGGGTGCCATGCACGATACATTTTCTTTCTTCGGTAAGCATTTTTTTGTGTTCTATACATTTGGAATTTTGGTTTTTGATGTTGATTATAAAATGACCTTTTTCATGTTTGAAAAGTACTAACTCGATTTTTCCTCACAGCAGGTCAACTGGTGTGTGGTTGCAACATTACGGTCCCATTGAGTACATTTTCGGAGAGAGGGACATCTGTTGCACCACAGGGCAGGGTGGAGGGTGCCATGCACGATACATTTTCTTTCTTCGGTAAGCATTTTTTTGTGTTTAATACTTTTACAATTTTGGTTTTTGATGTTGATTATAAAATGACCTTTTTCATGTTTGAAATGTACTAACTCGATTTTTCCTCACAGCAGGTCAACTGGTGTGTGGTTGCAACATTACGGTCCCATTGAGTACATTTTCGGAGAGATGGACATCAGTTGCACCACAGGGCAGGGTGGAGGGTGCCATGCACGATACATTTTCTTTCTTCGGTAAGCATTTTTTTGTGTTTTATACATTTGGAATTTTGGTTTTTGATGTTGATTATAAAATGACCTTTTTCATGTTTGAAATGTACTAACTCGATTTTTCCTCACAGCAGGTCAACTGGTGTGTGGTTGCAACATTACGGTTCCATTGAGTACATTTTCGGAGAGAGGGACATCTGTTGCACCACAGGGCAGGGTGGAGGGTGCCATGCACGATACATTTTCTTTCTTCGGTAAGCATTTTTTTGTGTTTAATACTTTTAGAATTTTGGTTTTTGATGTTGATTATAAAATGACCTTTTTCATGTTTGAAATGTACTAACTCGATTTTTCCTCACAGCAGGTAACTAGTGTGTGGTTGCAACATTACGGTCCCATTGAGTACATTTTCGGAGAGAGGGACATCTGTTGCACCACAGGGCAGGGTGGAGGGTGCCATGCACGATACATTTTCTTTCTTCGGTAAGCATTTTTTTGTGTTTAATACTTTTAGAATTTTGGTTTTTGATGTTGATTATAAAATGACCTTTTTCATGTTTGAAATGTACTAACTTGATTTTTCCTCACAGCAGGTCAACTGGTGTGTGGTTGCAAAATTACGGTCCCATTGAGTACATTTTCGGAGAGAGGGACATCTGTTGCACCACAGGGCAGGGTGGAGGGTGCCATGCACGATACATTTTCTTTCTTCGGTAAGCATTTTTTGTGTTTAATACTTTTAGAATTTTGGTTTTTGATGTTGATTATAAAATGACCTTTTTCATGTTTGAAATGTACTAACTCGATTTTTCCTCACAGCAGGTCAACTTGTGTGTGGTTGCAACATTACGGTCCCATTGAGTACATTTTCGGAGAGAGGGACATCTGTTGCACCACAGGGCAGGGTGGAGGGTGCCATGCACGATACATTTTCTTTCTTCGGTAAGCATTTTTTTGTGTTTAATACTTTTAGAATTTTGGTTTTTGATGTTGATTATAAAATGACCTTTTTCATGTTTGAAATGTACTAACTCGATTTTTCCTCACAGCAGGTCAACTGGTGTGTGGTTGCAACATTACGGTTCCATTGAGTACATTTTCGGAGAGAAGGACATCTGTTGCACCACAGGGCAGGGTGGAGGGTGCCATGCACGATACATTTTCTTTCTTCGGTAAGCATTTTTTGGTATTTTATACATTTGGAATTTTGGTTTTTGATGTTGATTATAAAATGACCTTTTTCATGTTTGAAATGTACTAACTCGATTTTTCCTCACAGCAGGTCAACTGGTGTGTGGTTGCAACATTACGGTCCCATTGAGTACATTTTCGGAGAGAGGGACATCAGTTGCACCACAGGGCAGGGTGGAGGGTGCCATGCACTATACATTTTCTTTCTTCGGTAAGCATTTTTTTGTGTTTAATACTTTTAGAATTTTGGTTTTTGATGTTGATTATAAAATGACCTTTTTCATGTTTGAAATGTACTAACTCGATTTTTCCTCACAGCAGGTCAACTGGTGTGTGGTTGCAACATTACGGTCCCATTGAGTACATTTTCGGAGAGAGGCACATCTGTTGCACCACAGGGCAGGGTGGAGGGTGCCATGCACGATACATTTTCTTTCTTCGGTAAGCATTTTTTTGTGTTTTATACATTTGGAATTTTGGTTTTTGATGTTGATTATAAAATGGCCTTTTTCATGTTTGAAATGTACTAACTCGATTTTTCCTCACAGCAGGTCAACAGGTGTGTGGTTGCAACATTACGGTCCCATTGAGTACATTTTCGGAGAGAGGGACATCTGTTGCACCACAGGGCAGGGTGGAGGGTGCCATGCACGATACATTTTCTTTCTTCGGTAAGCATTTTTTTGTGTTTAATACTTTAAGAATTTTGGTTTTTGATGTTGATTATAAAATGACCTTTTTCATGTTTGAAATGTACTAACTCGATTTTTCCTCACAGCAGGTCAACTGGTGTGTGGTTGCAACATTACGGTCCCATTGAGTACATTTTCGGAGAGAGGGACATCTGTTGCACCACAGGGCAGGGTGGAGGGTGCCATGCACGATACATTTTCTTTCTTCGGTAAGCATTTTTTTGTGTTTTATACATTTGGAATTTTGGTTTTAGATGTTGATTATAAAATGACCTTTTTCATGTTTGAAATGTACTAACTCGATTTTTCCTCACAGCAGGTCAACTGGTGTGTGGTTGCAACATTACGGTCCCATTGAGTACATTTTCGGAGAGAGGGACATCAGTTGCACCACAGGGCAGGGTGGAGGGTGCCATGCACGATACATTTTCTTTCTTCGGTAAGCATTTTTTTTTGTTTAATACTTTTAGAATTTTGGTTTTTGATGTTGCTTTTAAAATGACCTTTTTCATGTTTGAAATGTACTAACTCGATTTTTCCTCACAGCAGGTCAACTGGTGTGTGGTTGCAACATTACGGTCCCATTGAGTACATTTTCGGAGAGAGGGACATCTGTTGCACCACAGGGCAGGGTGGAGGGTGCCATGCACGATACATTTTCTTTCTTCGGTAAGCATTTTTTTGTGTTTTATACATTTGGAAACTTGGTTTTTGATGTTGATTATAAAATGACCTTTTTCATGTTTGAAATGTACTAACTCGATTTTTCCTCACAGCAGGTCAACTGGTGTGTGGTTGCAACATTACGGTTCCATTGAGTACATTTTCGGAGAGAAGGACATCTGTTGCACCACAGGGCAGGGTGGAAGGTGCCATGCACGATACATTTTCTTTCTTCGGTAAGCATTTTTTTGTGTTTTATACATTTGGAATTTTGGTTTTTGATGTTGATTATAAAATGACCTTTTTCATGTTTGAAATGTACTAACTCGATTTTTCCTCACAGCAGGTCAACTGGTGTGTGGTTGCAACATTACGGTCCCATTGAGTACATTTTCGGAGAGAGGGACATCAGTTGCACCACAGGGCAGGGTGGAGGGTGCCATGCACGATACATTTTCTTTCTTCGGTAAGCATTTTTTTGTGTTTAATACTTTTAGAATTTTGGTTTTTGATGTTGATTATAAAATGACCTTTTTCATGTTTGAAATGTACTAACTCGATTTTTCCTCACAGCAGGTCAACTGGAGTGTGGTTGCAACATTACGGTCCCATTGAGTACATTTTCGGAGAGAGGGACATCTGTTGCACCACAGGGCAGGGTGGAGGGTGCCATGCACGATACATTTTCTTTCTTCGGTAAGCATTTTTTTGTGTTTTATACATTTGGAATTTTGGTTTTTGATGTTGATTATAAAATGGCCTTTTTCATGTTTGAAATGTACTAACTCGATTTTTCCTCACAGCAGGTCAACAGGTGTGTGGTTGCAACATTACGGTCCCATTGAGTACATTTTCGGAGAGAGGGACATCTGTTGCACCACAGGGCAGGGTGGAGGGTGCCATGCACGATACATTTTCTTTCTTCGGTAAGCATTTTTTTGTGTTTAATACTTTAAGAATTTTGGTTTTTGATGTTGATTATAAAATGACCTTTTTCATGTTTGAAATGTACTAACTCGATTTTTCCTCACAGCAGGTCAACTGGTGTGTGGTTGCAACATTACGGTCCCATTGAGTACATTTTCGGAGAGAGGGACATCTGTTGCACCACAGGGCAGGGTGGAGGGTGCCATGCACGATACATTTTCTTTCTTCGGTAGGCATTTTTTTGTGTTTTATACATTTGGAATTTTGGTTTTAGATGTTGATTATAAAATGACCTTTTTCATGTTTGAAATGTACTAACTCGATTTTTCCTCACAGCAGGTCAACTGGAGTGTGGTTGCAACATTACGGTCCCATTGAGTACATTTTCGGAGAGAGGGACATCTGTTGCACCACAGGGCAGGGTGGAGGGTGCCATGCACGATACATTTTCTTTCTTCGGTAAGCATTTTTTTGTGTTTTATACATTTGGAATTTTGGTTTTTGATGTTGATTATAAAATGACCTTTTTCATGTTTGAAATGTACTAACTCGATTTTTCCTCACAGCAGGTCAACTGGTGTGTGGTTGCAACATTACGTTCCCATTGAGTACATTTTCGGAGAGAGGGACATCTGTTGCACCACAGGGCAGGGTGGAGGGTGCCATGCACGATACATTTTCTTTCTTCGGTAAGCATTTTTTTGTGTTTTATACATTTGGAATTTTGGTTTTTGATGTTGATTATAAAATGACCTTTTTCATGTTTGAAATGTACAAACTCGATTTTTCCTCACAGCAGGTCAACTGGTGTGTGGTTGCAACATTACGGTCCCATTGAGTACATTTTCGGAGAGAGGGACATCAGTTGCACCACAGGGCAGGGTGGAGGGTGCCATGCACGATACATTTTCTTTCTTCGGTAAGCATTTTTTTGTGTTTAATACTTTTAGAATTTTGGTTTTTGATGTTGATTTTAAAATGACCTTTTTCATGTTTGAAATGTACTAACTCGATTTTTCCTCACAGCAGGTCAACTGGTGTGTGGTTGCAACATTACGGTCCTATTGAGTACATTTTCGGAGAGAGGGACATCTGTTGCACCACAGGGCAGGGTGGAGGGTGCCATGCACGATACATTTTCTTTCTTCGGTAAGCATTTTTTTGTGTTTTATACATTTGGAATTTTGGTTTTTGATGTTGATTATAAAATGACCTTTTTCATGTTTGAAATGTACTAACTCGATTTTTCCTCACAGCAGGTAAACTGGTGTGTGGCTGCAACATTACGGTCCCATTGAGTACATTTTCGGAGAGAGGGACATCAGTTGCACCACAGGGCAGGGTGGAGGGTGCCATGCACGATACATTTTCTTTCTTCGGTAAGCATTTTTTTGTGTTTAATACTTTTAGAATTTTGGTTTTTGATGTTGATTTTAAAATGACCTTTTTCATGTTTGAAATGTACTAACTCGATTTTTCCTCACAGCAGGTCAACTGGTGTGTGGTTGCAACATTACGGTCCCATTGAGTACATTTTCGGAGAGAGGGACATCTGTTGCACCACAGGGCAGGGTGGAGGGTGCCATGCACGATACATTTTCTTTCTTCGGTAAGCATTTTTTTGTGTTTTATACATTTGGAAACTTGGTTTTTGATGTTGATTATAAAATGACCTTTTTCATGTTTGAAATGTACTAACTCGATTTTTCCTCACAGCAGGTCAACTGGTGTGTGGTTGCAACATTACGGTCCCATTGAGTACATTTTCGGAGAGAGGGACATCAGTTGCACCACAGGGCAGGGTGGAGGGTGCCATGCACGATACATTTTCTTTCTTCGGTAAGCATTTTTTTGTGTTTAATACTTTTAGAATTTTGGTTTTTGATGTTGATTATAAAATGACCTTTTTCATGTTTGAAATGTACTAACTCGATTTTTCCTCACAGCAGGTCAACTGGTGTGTGGTTGAAACATTACGGTCCCATTGAGTACATTTTCGGAGAGAGGGACATCTGTTGCACCACAGGGCAGGGTGGAGGGTGCCATGCATGATACATTTTCTTTCTTCGGTAAGCATTTTTTTGTGTTTTATACATTTGGAATTTTGGTTTTTGATGTTGATTATAAAATGACCTTTTTCATGTTTGAAATGTACTAACTCGATTTTTCCTCACAGCAGGTCAACTGGTGTGTGGTTGCAACATTACGGTCCCATTGAGTACATTTTCGGAGAGAGGGACATCTGTTGCACCACAGGGCAGGGTTTAGGGTGCCATGCACGATACATTTTCTTTCTTTGGTAAGCATTTTTTTGTGTTTAATACTATTAGAATTTTGGTTTTTGATGTTGATTATTAAATGACCTTTTTCATGTTTGAAATGTACTAACTCGATTTTTCCTCACAGCAGGTCAACTGGTGTGTAGTTGCAACATTACGGTCCCATTGAGTACATTTTCGGAGAGAGGGACATCTGTTGCACCACAGGGCAGGGTGGAGGGTGCCATGCACGATACATTTCCTTTCTTCGGTAAGCATTTTTTTGTGTTTAATACTTTAAGAATTTTGGTTTTTGATGTTGATTATAAAATGACCTTTTTCATGTTTGAAATGTACTAACTCGATTTTTCCTCACAGCAGGTCAACTGGTGTGTGGTTGCAACATTACGGTCCCATTGAGTACATTTTCGGAGAGAGGGACATTAGTTGCACCACAGGGCAGGGTGGAGGGTGCCATGCACGATACATTTTCTTTCTTCGGTAAGCATTTTTTTGTGTTTAATACTTTAAGAGTTTTGGTTTTTGATGTTGATTATAAAATTTCCTTTTTCATGTTTGAAATGTACTAACTCGATTTTTCCTCACAGCAGGTCAACTGGTGTGTGGTTGCAACATTACGGTCCCATTGAGTACATTTTCGGAGAGAGGGACATCTGTTGCACCACAGGGCAGGGTGGAGGGTGCCATGCACGATACATTTTCTTTCTTCGGTAAGCACTTTTTTGTGTTTTATACATTTGGAATTTTGGTTTTTGATAATGATTATAAAATGACCTTTTTCATGTTTGAAATGTACTAACTCGATTTTTCCTCACAGCAGGTCAACTGGTGTGTGGTTGCAACATTACGGTCCCATTGAGTACATTTTTGGAGAGAGGGACATCAGTTGCACCACAGGGCAGGGTGGAGGGTGCCATGCACGATACATTTTCTTTCTTCGGCAAGCATTTTTTTGTGTTTAATACTTTTAGAATTTTGGTTTTTGATGTTGATTTTAAAATGACCTTTTTCATGTTTGAAATGTACTAACTCGATTTTTCCTCACAGCAGGTCAACTGGTGTGTGGTTGCAACATTACGGTCCCATTGAGTTCATTTTCGGAGAGAGGGACATCTGTTGCACCACAGGGCAGGGTGGAGGGTGCCATGCACGATACATTTTCTTTCTTCGGTAAGCATTTTTTTGTGTTTTACACATTTGGAAACTTGGTTTTTGATGTTGATTATAAAATGACCTTTTTCATGTTTGAAATGTACTAACTCGATTTTTCCTCACAGCAGGTCAACTGGTGTGTGGTTGCAACATTACGGTCCCATTGAGTACATTTTCGGAGAGAGGGACATCAGTTGCACCACAGGGCAGGGTGGAGGGTGCCATGCACGATACATTTTCTTTCTTCGGTAAGCATTTTTTTGTGTTTAATACTTTTAGAATTTTGGTTTTTGATGTTGATTATAAAATGACCTTTTTCATGTTTGAAATGTACTAACTCGATTTTTCTCACAGCAGGTCAACTGGTGTGTGGTTGCAACATTACGGTCCCATTGAGTACATTTTCGGAGAGAGGGACATCTGTTGCACCACAGGGCAGGGTGGAGGGTGCCATGCACGATACATTTTCTTTCTTCGGTAAGCATTTTTTTGTGTTTTATACATTTGGAATTTTGGTTTTTGATGTTGATTATAAAATGACCTTTTTCATGTTTGAAATGTACTAACTCGATTTTTCCTCACAGCAGGTCAACTGGTGTGTGGTTGCAACATTACGGTCCCATTGAGTTCATTTTCGGAGAGAGGGACATCTGTTGCACCACAGGGCAGGGTGGAGGGTGCCATGCACGATACATTTTCTTTCTTCGGTAAGCATTTTTTTGTGTTTTACACATTTGGAAACTTGGTTTTTGATGTTGATTATAAAATGACCTTTTTCATGTTTGAAATGTACTAACTCGATTTTTCCTCACAGCAGGTCAACTGGTGTGTGGTTGCAACATTACGGTCCCATTGAGTACATTTTCGGAGAGAGGGACATCAGTTGCACCACAGGGCAGGGTGGAGGGTGCCATGCACGATACATTTTCTTTCTTCGGTAAGCATTTTTTTGTGTTTAATACTTTTAGAATTTTGGTTTTTGATGTTGATTATAAAATGACCTTTTTCATGTTTGAAATGTACTAACTCGATTTTTCTCACAGCAGGTCAACTGGTGTGTGGTTGCAACATTATGGTCCCATTGAGTACATTTTCGGAGAGAGGGACATCTGTTGCACCACAGGGCAGGGTGGAGGGTGCCATGCACGATACATTTTCTTTCTTCGGTAAGCATTTTTTTGTGTTTTATACATTTGGAATTTTGGTTTTTGATGTTGATTATAAAATGACCTTTTTCATGTTTGAAATGTACTAACTCGATTTTTCCTCACAGCAGGTCAACTGGTGTGTGGTTGCAACATTACGGTCCCATTGAGTACATTTTCGGAGAGAGGGATATCTGTTGCACCACAGGGCAGGGTTTAGGGTGCCATGCACGATACATTTTCTTTCTTTGGTAAGAATTTTTTGTGTTTAATACTTTTAGAATTTTGGTTTTTGATGTTGATTATAAAATGACCTTTTTCATGTTTGAAATGTACTAACTCGATTTTTCCTCACAGCAGGTCAACTGGTGTGTGGTTGCAACATTACGGTCCCATTGAGTACATTTTCGGAGAGAGGGACATCTGTTGCACCACAGGGCAGGGTGGAGGGTGCCATGCACGATACATTTTCTTTCTTCGGTAAGCATTTTTTTGTGTTTAATACTTTAAGAATTTTGGTTTTTGATGTTGATTATAAAATGACCTTTTTCATGTTTGAAATGTACTAACTCGATTTTTCCTCACAGCAGGTCAACTGGTGTGTGGTTGCAACATTACAGTCCCATTGAGTACATTTTCGGAGAGAGGGACATCTGTTGCACCACAGGGCAGGGTGGAGGGTGCCATGCACGATACATTTTCTTTCTTCGGTAAGCATTTTTTTGTGTTTTATACATTTGGAATTTTGGTTTTTGATGTTGATTATAAAATGACCTTTTTCATGTTTGAAATGTACTAACTCGATTTTTCCTCACAGCAGGTCAACTGGTGTGTGGTTGCAACATTACGGTCCCATTGAGTACATTTTCGGAGAGAGGGACATCAGTTGCACCACAGGGCAGGGTGGAGGGTGCCATGCACGATACATTTTCTTTCTTCGGTAAGCATTTTTTTGTGTTTAATACTTTAAGAATTTTGGTTTTTGATGTTGATTTTAAAATGACCTTTTTCATGTTTGAAATGTACTAACTCGATTTTTCCTCACAGCAGGTCAACTGGTGTGTGGTTGCAACATTACGGTCCCATTGAGTACATTTTCGGAGAGAGGGACATCTGTTGCACCACAGGGCAGGGTGGAGGGTGCCATGCACGATACATTTTCTTTCTTCGGTAAGCATTTTTTTGTGTTTAATACTTTAAGAATTTTGGTTTTTGATGTTGATTATAAAATGACCTTTTTCATGTTTGAAATGTACTAACTCGATATTCCTCACAGCAGGTCAACTGGTGTGTGGTTGCAACATTATGGTCCCATTGAGTACATTTTCGGAGAGAGGGATATCTGTTGCACCACAGGGCAGGGTGGAGGGTGCCATGCACGATACATTTTCTTTCTTCGGTAAGCATTTTTTTGTGTTTTAAACATTTGGAATTTTGGTTTTTGATGTTGATTATAAAATGACCTTTTTCATGTTTGAAATGTACTAACTCGATTTTTCCTCACAGCAGGTCAACTGGTGTGTGGCTGCAACATTACGGTCCCATTGAGTACATTTTCGGAGAGAGGGACATCAGTTGCACCACAGTGCAGGGTGGAGGGTGCCATGCACGATACATTTTCTTTCTTCGGTAAGCATTTTTTTGTGTTTAATACTTTTAGAATTTTGCTTTTTGATGTTGATTTTAAAATGACCTTTTTCATGTTTGAAATGTACTAACTCGATTTTTCCTCACAGCAGGTCAACTGGTGTGTGGTTGCAACATTACGGTCCCATTGAGTACATTTTCGGAGAGAGGGACATCTGTTGCACCACAGGGCAGGGTGGAGGGTGCCATGCACGATACATTTTCTGTGTTCGGTAAGCATTTTTTTGTGTTTTATACATTTGGAAACTTGGTTTTTGATGTTGAATATCAAATGACCTTTTTCATGTTTGAAATGTACTACCTCGATTTTTCCTCACAGCAGGTCAACTGGTGTGTGGTTGCTACATTACGGTCCCATTGAGTACATTTTCGGAGAGAGGGACATCAGTTGCACCACAGGGCAGGGAGGAGGGTGCCATGCACGATACATTTTCTTTCTTCGGTAAGCATTTTTTTGTGTTTAATACTTTTAGAATTTTGGTTTTTGATGTTGATTATAAAATGACCTTTTTCATGTTTGAAATGTACTAACTCGATTTTTCCTCACAGCAGGTCAACTGGTGTGTGGTTGCAACATTACGGTCCCATTGAGTACATTTTCGGAGAGAGGGACATCAGTTGCACCACAGGGCAGGGTGGAGGGTGCCATGCACGGTACATTTTCTTTCTTCGGTAAGCATTTTTTTGTGTTTAATACTTTTAGAATTTTGGTTTTTGATGTTGATTTTAAAATGACCTTTTTCATGTTTGAAATGTACTAACTCGATTTTTCCTCACAGCAGGTCAACTGGTGTGTGGTTGCAACATTACGGTCCCATTGAGTACATTTTCGGAGAGAGGGACATCTGTTGCACCACAGGGCAGGGTGGAGGGTGCCATGCACGATACATTTTCTTTCTTCGGTAAGCATATTTTTGTGTTTTATACATTTGGAAACTTGGTTTTTGATGTTGATTATAAAATGACCTTTTTCATATTTGAAATGTACTAACTCGATTTTTCCTCACAGCAGGTCAACTGGTGTGTGGTTGCAACATTACGGTTCCATTGAGTACATTTTCGGAGAGAAGGACATCTGTTGCACCACAGGGCAGGGTGGAGGGTGCCATGCACGATACATTTTCTTTCTTCGGTAAGCATTTTTTTGTGTTTTATACATTTGGAATTTTGGTTTTTGATGTTGATTATAAAATGACCTTTTTCATGTTTGAAATGTACTAACTCGATTTTTCCTCACAGCAGGTCAACTGGTGTGTGGTTGCAACATTACGGTCCCATTGAGTACATTTTCGGAGAGAGGGACATCAGTTGCACCACAGGGCAGGGTGGAGGGTGCCATGCACGATACATTTTCTTTCTTCGGTAAGCATTTTTTTGTGTTTAATACTTTTAGAATTTTGGTTTTTGATGTTGATTATAAAATGACCTTTTTCATGTTTGAAATGTACTAACTCGATTTTTCCTCACAGCAGGTCAACTGGTGTGTGGTTGCAACATTACGGTCCCATTGAGTACATTTTCGGAGAGAGGGACATCTGTTGCACCACAGGGCAGGGTGGAGGGTGCCATGCACGATACATTTTCTTTCTTCGGTAAGCATTTTTTTGTGTTTTATACATTTGGAATTTTGGTTTTTGATGTTGATTATAAAATGACCTTTTTCATGTTTGAAATGTACTAACTCGATTTTTCCGCACAGCAGGTCAACTGGTGTGTGGTTGCAACATTACGGTCCCATTGAGTACATTTTCGGAGAGAGGGACATCTGTTGCACCACAGGGCAGGGTGGAGGGTGCCATGCACGATACATTTTCTTTCTTCGGTAAGCATTTTTTTGTGTTTAATACTTTAAGAATTTTGGTTTTTGATGTTGATTATAAAATGACCTTTTTCATGTTTGAAATGTACTAACTCGATTTTTCCTCACAGCAGGTCAACTGGTGTGTGGTTGCAACATTACAGTCCCATTGAGTACATTTTCGGAGAGAGGGACATCTGTTGCACCACAGGGCAGGGTGGAGGGTGCCATGCACGATACATTTTCTTTCTTCGGTAAGCATTTTTTTGTGTTTTATACATTTGGAATTTTGGTTTTTGATGTTGATTATAAAATGACCTTTTTCATGTTTGAAATGTACTAACTCGATTTTTCCTCACAGCAGGTCAACTGGTGTGTGGTTGCAACATTACGGTCCCATTGAGTACATTTTCGGAGAGAGGGACATCTGTTGCACCACAGGGCAGGGTGGAGGGTGCCATGCACGATACATTTTCTTTCTTCGGTAAGCATTTTTTTGTGTTATATACATTTGGAAACTTGGTTTTTGATGTTGATTATAAAATGACCTTTTTCATGTTTGAAATGTACTAACTCGATTTTTCCTCACAGCAGGTCAACTGGTGTGTGGCTGCAACATTACGGTCCCATTGAGTACATTTTCGGAGAGAGGGACATCTGTTGCACCACAGGGCAGGGTGGAGGGTGCCATGCACGATACATTTTCTTTCTTCGGTAAGCATTTTTTTGTGTTTTATACATTTGGAATTTTGGTTTTTGATGTTGATTATAAAATGACCTTTTTCATGTTTGAAATGTACTAACTCGATTTTTCCTCACAGCAGGTCAACTGGTGTGTGGTTGCAACATTACGGTCCCATTGAGTACATTTTCGGAGAGATGGACATCAGTTGCACCACAGGGTAGGGTGGAGGGTGCAGAGCACGATACATTTTCTTTCTTCGGTAAGCATTTTTTTGTGTTTAATACTTTTAGAATTTTGGTTTTTGATGTTGATTATAAAATGACCTTTTTCATGTTTGAAATGTACTAACTCGATTTTTCCTCACAGCAGGTCAACTGGTGTGTGGCTGCAACATTACGGTCCCATTGAGTACATTTTCGGAGAGATGGACATCAGTTGCACCACAGGGCAGTGTGGAGGGTGCGGAGCTCTATATATGTTCTTTCTCGGTAAGCATTTTCTAGTGTTTTATACTTTTGGAATTTTGGTTTTTGATGTTGATTATAAAATGACCTTTTTCATGTTTGAAATGTACTAACTCGATTTTTCCTCACAGCAGGTCAACTGGTGTGTGGTTGCAACATTACGGTCCCATTGAGTACATTTTCGGAGAGATGGACATCAGTTGCACCTCAGGGAAGTGTGGAGGGTGCCATGCACGATACATTTTCTTTCTTCGGTAAGCATTTTTTTGTGCTTTATACTTTTGGAATTTTGATTTTTGATGTTGATTTTAAGATGACCTTTTTCATGTTTGAAATGTACTACCTCGATTTTTCCTCACAGCAGGTCAACTGGTGTGTAGCTGCAACATTACGGTCCCATTGAGTACATTTTCGGAGAGATGGACATCAGTTGCACCACAGGGTGGGGTGGAGGGTGCAGTGCACGATACATTTTCTTTCTTCGGTAAGCATTTTTTTGTGTTTTATACATTTGGAATTTTGGTTTTTGATGTTGATTATAAAATGACCTTTTTCATGTTTGAAATGTACTAACTCGATTTTTCCTCACAGCAGGTCAACTGGTGTGTGGTTGCAACATTACGGTCCCATTGAGTACATTTTCGGAGAGATGGACATCAGTTGCACCACAGGGCAGTGTGGAGGGTGCCATGCACGATACATTTTCTTTCTTCGGTAAGCATTTTTTTGTGCTTTATACTTTTGGAATTTTGGTTTTTGATGTTGATTATAAAATGACCTTTTTCATGTTTGAAATGTACTACCTCGATTTTTCCTCACAGCAGGTCAACTGGTGTGTGGCTGCAATATTACGGTCCCATTGAGTACATTTTCGGAGAGATGGACATCAGTTGCACCACAGGGTAGGGTGGAGGGTGCCATGCACGATACATTTTCTTTCTTCGGTAAGCATTTTTTTGTGTTTAATACTTTTAGAATTTTGGTTTTTGATGTTGATTATAAAATGACCTTTTTCATGTTTGAAATGTACTACCTCGATTTTTCCTCACAGCAGGGCAACTGGTGTGTGGCTGCAACATTACGGTCCCATTGAGTACATTTTCGGAGAGATGGACATCAGTTGCACCACAGGGCAGTGTGGAGGGTGCGGAGCTCTATATATGTTCTTTTTCGGTAAGCATTTTCCAGTGTTTTATACTTTTGGAATTTTGGTTTTTGATGTTGTTTATAAAATAACCTTTTTCATGTTTGAAATGTACTAACTCGATTTTTCCTCACAGCAGGTCAACTGGTGTGTGGTTGCAACATTACGGTCCCATTGAGTACATTTTCGGAGAGATGGACATCAGTTGCACCACAGGGCAGTGTGGAGGGTGCCATGCACGATACATTTTCTTTCTTCGGTAAGCATTTTTTTGTGTTTAATACTTTTAGAATTTTGGTTTTTGATGTTGATTATAAAACGACCTTTTTCATGTTTGAAATGTACTAACTCGATTTTTCCTCACAGCAGGTCAACTGGTGTGTGGCTGCAACATTACGGTCCCATTGAGTACATTTTCGGAGAGATGGACATCAGTTGCACCACAGGGCAGTGTGGAGGGTGCGGAGCTCTATATATGTTCTTTTTCGGTAAGCATTTTCTAGTGTTTTATACTTTTTAAATTTTGGTTTTTGATGTTGTTTATAAAATGACCTTTTTCATGTTTGAAATGTACTAACTCAATTTTTCCTCACAGCAGGTCAACTGGTGTGTGGTTGCAACATTACGGTCCCATTGATTACATTTTCGGAGAGATGGACATCAGTTGCACCACAGGGCAGTGTGGAGGGTGCCATGCACGATACATTTTCTTTCTTCGGTAAGCATTTTTTTGTGTTTAATACTTTTAGAATTTTTGTTTTTGATGTTGATTATAAAATGACCTTTTTCATGTTCGAAATGTACTACCTCGATTTTTCCTCACAGCAGGTCAACTGGTGTGTGGCTGCAACATTACGGTCCCATTGAGTACATTTTCGGAGAGATGGACATCAGTTGCACCACAGGGCAGTGTGGAGGGTGCGGAGCTCTATATATGTTCTTTTTCGGTAAGCATTTTCTAGTGTTTTATACTTTTGGAATTTTGGTTTTTGATGTTGTTTATAAAATGACCTTTTTCATGTTTGAAATGTACTAACTCGATTTTTCCTCACAGCAGGTCAACTGGTGTGTGGTTGCAACATTACGGTCCCATTGAGTACATTTTCTGAGAGATGGACATCAGTTGCACCACAGGGCAGTGTGGAGGGTGCCATGCACGATACATTTTCTTTCTTCGGTAAGCATTTTTTTGTGTTTAATACTTTTAGAATTTTGGTTTTTGATGTTGATTATAAAATGACCTTTTTCATGTTTGAAATGTACTAACTCGATTTTTCCTCACACCAGGTCAACTGGTGTGTGGTTGCAACATTACGGTCCCATTGAGTACATTTTCGGAGAGATGGACATCAGTTGCACCACAGGGCAGTGTGGAGGGTTCTTTTTCGGTAAGCATTTTCTAGTGTTTTATACTTTTGGAATTTTGGTTTTTGATGTTGATTATAAAATGACCTTTTTCATGTTTGAAATGTACTAACTCGATTTTTCCTCACAGCAGGTCAACTGGTGTGTGGTTGCAACATTACGGTCCCATTGAGTTCATTTTCGGAGAGATGGACATCAGTTGCACCACAGGGCAGTGTGGAGGGTGCGGAGCTCTATATATGTTCTTTTTCGGTAAGCATTTTCTAGTGTTTTATACTTTTGGAATTTTGGTTTTTGATGTTGATTATAAAATGACCTTTTTCATGTTTGAAATGTACTAACTCGATTATTCCTCACAGCAGGTCAACTGGTGTGTGGTTGCAACATTACGGTCCCATTGAGTACATTTTCGGAGAGATGGACATCAGTTGCACCACAGGGCAGTGTGGAGGGTGCGGAGCTCTATATATGTTCTTTTTCGGTAAGCATTTTCTAGTGTTTTATACTTTTGGAATTTTGGTTTTTGATGTTGATTATAAAATGACCTTTTTCATGTTTGAAATGTACTAACTCGATTTATCCTCACAGCAGGTCAACTGGTGTGTGGTTGCAACATTACGGTCCCATTGAGTACATTTTCGGAGAGATGGACATCAGTTGCACCACAGGGCAGTGTGGAGGGTGCGGAGCTCTATATATGTTCTTTTTCGGTAAGCATTTTCTAGTGTTTTATACTTTTGGAATTTTGGTTTTTGATGTTGATTATAAAATGACCTTTTTCATGTTTGAAATGTACTAACTCGATTTTTCCTCACAGCAGGTCAACTGGTGTGTGGTTGTAACATTACGGTCCCATTGAGTACATTTTCGGAGAGATGGACATCAGTTGCACCACAGGGCAGTGTGGAGGGTGCGGAGCTCTATATATGTTCTTTTTCGGTAAGCATTTTCTAGTGTTTTATACTTTTGGAATTTTGGTTTTTGATGTTGATTATAATATGACCTTTTTCATGTTTGAAATGTACTAACTCGATTTTTCCTCACAACAGGTCAACTGGTGTGTGGTTGCAACATTACGGTCCCATTGAGTACATTTTCGGAGAGATGGACATCAGTTGCACCACAGGGCAGTGTGGAGGGTGCCATGCACGATACATTTTCTCTCTTCGGTAAGCATTTTTTTGTCTTTAATACTTTTAGAATTTTGGTTTTTGATGTTGATTATAAAATGACCTTTTTCATGTTTGAAATGTACTAACTCGATTTTTCCTCACAGCAGGTCAACTGGTGTGTGGCTGCAACATTACGGTCCCATAGAGTACATTTTCGGAGAGATGGACATCAGTTGCACCACAGGGCAGTGTGGAGGGTGCGGAGCTCTATATATGTTCTTTTTCGGTAAGCATTTTCTAGTGTTTTATACTTTTGGAATTTTGGTTTTTGATGTTGATTATAAAATGACCTTTTTCATGTTTGAAATGTACTAACTCGATTTTTCCTCACAGCAGGTCAACTGGTGTGTGGCTGCAACATTACGGTCCCATTGAGTACATTTTCGGAGAGATGGACATCAGTTGCACCACAGGGCAGTGTGGAGGGCGCGGAGCTCTATATATGTTCTTTTTCGGTAAGCATTTTCTAGTGTTTTATACTTTTGGAATTTTGGTTTTTGATGTTGATTATAAAATGACCTTTTTCATGTTTGAAATGTACTAACTCGATTTTTCCTCACAGCAGGTCAACTGGTGTGTGGTTGCAACATTACGGTCCCATTGAGTACATTTTCAGAGAGATGGACATCAGTTGCACCACAGGGCAGTGTGGAGGGTGCGGAGCTCCATATATGTTCTTTTTCGGTAAGCATTTTCTAGTGTTTTATACTTTTGGAATTTTGGTTTTTGATGTTGATTATAAAATGACCTTTTTCATGTTTGAAATGTACTAACTCGATTTTTCCTCACAGCAGGTCAACTGGTGTGTGGCTGCAACATTACGGTCCCATTGAGTACATTTTCGGAGAGATGGACATCAGTTGCACCACAGGGCAGTGTGGAGGGTGCCATGCACGATACATTTTCTTTCTTCGGTAAGCATTTTTTTGTGTTTAATACTTTTAGAATTTTGGTTTTTGATGTTGATTATAAAATGACCTTTTTCATGTTTGAAATGTACTAACTCGATTTTTCCTCACAGCAGGTCAACTGGTGTGTGGCTGCAACATTACGGTCCCATTGAGTACATTTTCGGAGAGATGGACATCAGTTGCACCACAGGGCAGTGTGGAGGGTGCGGAGCTCTATATATGTTCTTTTTCGGTAAGCATTTTCTAGTGTTTTATACTTTTGGAATTTTGGTTTTTGATGTTGATTATAAAATGACCTTTTTCATGTTTGAAATGTACTAACTCGATTTTTCCTCACAGCAGGTCAACTGGTGTGTGGTTGCAACATTACGGTCCCATTGAGTACATTTTCAGAGAGATGGACATCAGTTGCACCACAGGGCAGTGTGGAGGGTGCGGAGCTCCATATATGTTCTTTTTCGGTAAGCATTTTCTAGTGTTTTATACTTTTGGAATTTTGGTTTTTGATGTTGATTATAAAATGACCTTTTTCATGTTTGAAATGTACTAACTCGATTTATCCTCACAGCAGGTCAACTGGTGTGTGGTTGCAACATTACGGTCCCATTGAGTACATTTTCGGAGAGATGGACATCAGTTGCACCACAGGGCAGTGTGGAGGGTGCGGAGCTCTATATATGTTCTTTTTCGGTAAGCATTTTCTAGTGTTTTATACTTTTGGAATTTTGGTTTTTGATGTTAATTATAAAATGACCTTTTTCATGTTTGAAATGTACTACCTCGATTTTTCCTCACAGCAGGTCAACTGGTGTGTGGTTGCAACATTACGGTCCCATTGAGTACATTTTCGGAGAGATGGACATCAGTTGCACCACAGGGCAGTGTGGAGGGTGCGGAGCTCTATATATGTTCTTTTTCGGTAAGCATTTTCTAGTGTTTTATACTTTTGGAATTTTGGTTTTTGATGTTGATTATAAAATGACCTTTTTGATGTTTGAAATGTACTAACTCGTATTTTCCTTACAGCAGGTCAACTGGTGTGTGGTTGCAACATTATGGTCCCATTGAGTACATTTTCGGAGAGATGGACATCAGTTGCACCACAGGGCAGTGTGGAGGGTGCCATGCACGATACATTTTCTTTCTTCGGTAAGCATTTTTTTGTGTTTAATACTTTTAGAATTTTGGTTTTTGATGTTGATTATAAAATGACCTTTTTCATGTTTGAAATGTACTAACTCGATTTTACCTCACAGCAGGTCAACTGGTGTGTGGTTGCAACATTACGGTCCCATTGAGTACATTTTCGGAGAGATGTACCAGTTGCCCCACAGGGCAGTGTGGAGGGTGCGGAGCTCTATATATGTTCTTTTTCGGTAAGCATTTTCTAGTGTTTTATACTTTTGGAATTTTGGTTTTTGATGTTGATTATAAAATGACCTTTTTCATGTTTGAAATGTACTACCTCGATTTTTCCTCACAGCAGGTCAACTGGTGTGTGGCTGCAACATTACGGTCCCATTGAGTACATTATCGGAGAGATGGACATCAGTTGCACCACAGGGCAGTGTGGAGGGTGCGGAGCTCTATATATGTTCTTTTTCGGTAAGCATTTTCTAGTGTTTTATACTTTTGGAATTTTGGTTTTTGATGTTGATTATAAAATGACCTTTTTCATGTTTGAAATGTACTAACTCGATTTTTCCTCACAGCAGGTCAACTGGTGTGTGGCTGCAACATTACGGTCGCATTGAGTACATTTTCGGAGAGATGGACATCAGTTGCACCACAGGGCAGTGTGGAGGATGCCATGCACGATACATTTTCTTTCTTCGGTAAGCATATTTTTGTGTTTAATACTTTTAGAATTTTGGTTTTTGATGTTGATTATAAAATGACCTTTTTCATGTTTGAAATGTACTAACTCGATTTTTCCTCACAGCAGGTCAACTGGTGTGTGGCTGCAACATTACGGTCCCATTGAGTACATTTTCGGAGAGATGGACATCAGTTGCACCACAGGGCAGTGTGGAGGGTGCGGAGCTCTATATATGTTCTTTTTCGGTAAGCATTTTCTAGTGTTTTATACTTTTGGAATTTTGGTTTTTGATGTTGATTATAAAATGACCTTTTTCATGTTTGAAATGTACTAACTCGATTTTTCCTCACAGCAGGTCAACTGGTGTGTGGTTGCAACATTACGGTCCCATTGAGTACATTTTCGGAGAGATGGACATCAGTTGCACCACAGGGCAGTGTGGAGGGTGCCATGCACGATACATTTTCTTTCTTCGGTAAGCATTTTTTTGTGTTTAATACTTTTAGAATTTTGGTTTTTGATGTTGATTATAAAATGACCTCTTTCATGTTTGAAATGTACTAACTCGATTTTTCCTCACAGCAGGTCAACTGGTGTGTGGTTGCAACATTACGGTCCCATTGAGTACATTTTCGGAGAGATGGACATCAGTTGCACCACAGGGCAGTGTGGAGGGTGCCATGCACGATACATTTTCTTTCTTCGGTAAGCATTTTTTAGTGTTTAATACTTTTAGAATTTTGGTTTTTGATGTTGATTATAAAATGACCTTTTTCATGTTTGAAATGTACTAACTCGATTTTTCCTCACAGTAGGTCAACTGGTGTGCGGCTGCAACATTACGGTCCCATTGAGTACTTTTTCGGAGAGATGGACATCAGTTGCACCACAGGGCAGTGTGGAGGGTGCGGAGCTCTATATATGTTCTTTTTCGGTAAGCATTTTCTAGTGTTTTATACTTTTGGAAGTTTGGTTTTTGATGTTGATTATAAAATGACCTTTTTCATGTTTGAAATGTACTAACTCGATTTTTCCTCACAGCAGGTCAACTGGTGTGTGGTTGCAACATTACGGTCCCATTGAGTACATTTTCGGAGAGATGGACATCAGTTGCACCACAGGGCAGTGTGGAGGGTGCCATGCACGATACATTTTCTTTCTTCGGTAAGCATTTTTTTGTGCTTTATACTTTTGGAATTTTGGTTTTTGATGTTGATTATAAAATGACCTTTTTCATGTTTGAAATGTACTACCTCGATTTTTCCTCACAGCAGGTCAACTGGTGTGTGGCTGCAATATTACGGTCCCATTGAGTACATTTTCGTAGAGATGGACATCAGTTGCACCACAGGGTAGGGTGGAGGGTGCCATGCACGATACATTTTCTTTCTTCAGTAAGCATTTTTTTGTGTTTAATACTTTTAGAATTTTGGTTTTTGATGTTGATTATAAAATGACCTTTTTCATGTTTGAAATGTACTACCTCGATTTTTCCTCACAGCAGGTCAACTGGTGTGTGGCTGCAACATTACGGTCCCATTGAGTACATTTTCGGAGAGATGGACATCAGTTGCACCACAGGGCAGTGTGGAGGGTGCGGAGCTCTATATATGTTCTTTTTCGGTAAGCATTTTCTAGTGTTTTATACTTTTGGAATTTTGGTTTTTGATGTTGTTTATAAAATGACCTTTTTCATGTTTGAAATGTACTAACTCGATTTTTCCTCACAGCAGGTCAACTGGTGTGTGGTTGCAACATTACGGTCCCATTGAGTACATTTTCGGAGAGATGGACATCAGTTGCACCACAGGGCAGTGTGGAGGGTGCCATGCACGATACATTTTCTTTCTTCGGTAAGCATTTTTTTGTGTTTAATACTTTTAGAATTTTGGTTTTTGATGTTGATTATAAAATGACCTTTTTCATGTTTGAAATGTACTAACTCGATTTTTCCTCACAGCAGGTCAACTGGTGTGTGGTTGCAACATTACGGTCCCATTGAGTACATTTTCGGAGAGATGGACATCAGTTGCACCACAGGGCAGTGTGGAGGGTGCGGAGCTCTATATATGTTCTTTTTCGGTAAGCATTTTCTAGTGTTTTATACTTTTGGAATTTTGGTTTTTGATGTTGTTTATAAAATGACCTTTTTCATGTTTGAAATGTACTAACTCAATTTTTCCTCACAGCAGGTCAACTGGTGTGTGGTTGCAACATTACGGTCCCATTGATTACATTTTCGGAGAGATGGACATCAGTTGCACCACAGGGCAGAGTGGAGGGTGCCATGCACGATACATTTTCTTTCTTCGGTAAGCATTTTTTTGTGTTTAATACTTTTAGAATTTTGGTTTTTGATGTTGATTATAAAATGACCTTTTTCATGTTTGAAATGTACTACCTCGATTTTTCCTCACAGCAGGTCAACTGGTGTGTGGCTGCAACATTACGGTCCCATTGAGTACATTTTCGGAGAGATGGACATCAGTTGCACCACAGGGCAGTGTGGAGGGTGCGGAGCTCTATATATGTTCTTTTTCGGTAAGCATTTTCTAGTGTTTTATACTTTTGGAATTTTGGTTTTTGATGTTGTTTATAAAATGACCTTTTTCATGTTTGAAATGTACTAACTCGATTTTTCCTCACAGCAGGTCAACTGGTGTGTGGTTGCAACATTACGGTCCCATTGAGTACATTTTCGGAGAGATGGACATCAGTTGCACCACAGGGCAGTGTGGAGGGTGCCATGCACGATACATTTTCTTTCTTCGGTAAGCATTTTTTTGTGTTTAATACTTTTAGAATTTTGGTTTTTGATGTTGATTATAAAATGACCTTTTTCATGTTTGAAATGTACTAACTCGATTTTTCCTCACAGCAGGTCAACTGGTGTGTGGCTGCAACATTACGGTCCCATTGAGTACATTTTCGGAGAGATGGACATCAGTTGCACCACAGGGCAGTGTGGAGGGTGCGGAGCTCTATATATGTTCTTTTTCGGTAAGCATTTTCTAGTGTTTTATACTTTTGGAATTTTGGTTTTTGATGTTGTTTATAAAATGACCTTTTTCATGTTTGAAATGTACTAACTCAATTTTTCCTCACAGCAGGTCAACTGGTGTGTGGTTGCAACATTACGGTCCCATTGATTACATTTTCGGAGAGATGGACATCAGTTGCACCACAGGGCAGTGTGGAGGGTGCCATGCACGATACATTTTCTTTCTTCGGTAAGCATTTTTTTGTGTTTAATACTTTTAGAATTTTGGTTTTTGATGTTGATTATAAAATGACCTTTTTCATGTTTGAAATGTACTACCTCGATTTTTCCTCACAGCAGGTCAACTGGTGTGTGGCTGCAACATTACGGTCCCATTGAGTACATTTTCGGAGAGATGGACATCAGTTGCACCACAGGGCAGTGTGGAGGGTGCGGAGCTCTATATATGTTCTTTTTCGGTAAGCATTTTCTAGTGTTTTATACTTTTGGAATTTTGGTTTTTGATGTTGTTTATAAAATGACCTTTTTCATGTTTGAAATGTACTAACTCGATTTTTCCTCACAGCAGGTCAACTGGTGTGTGGTTGCAACATTACGGTCCCATTGAGTACATTTTCGGAGAGATGGACATCAGTTGCACCACAGGGCAGTGTGGAGGGTGCCATGCACGATACATTTTCTTTCTTCGGTAAGCATTTTTTTGTGTTTAATACTTTTAGAATTTTGGTTTTTGATGTTGATTATAAAAGACCTTTTTCATGTTTGAAATGTACTAACTCGATTTTTCCTCACAGCAGGTCAACTGGTGTGTGGCTGCAACATTACGGTCCCATTGAGTACATTTTCGGAGAGATGGACATCAGTTGCACCACAGGGCAGTGTGGAGGGTGCGGAGCTCTATATATGTTCTTTTTCGGTAAGCATTTTCTAGTGTTTTATACTTTTGGAATTTTGGTTTTTGATGTTGTTTATAAAATGACCTTTTTCATGTTTGAAATGTACTAACTCGATTTTTCCTCACAGCAGGTCAACTGGTGTGTGGTTGCAACATTACGGTCCCATTGAGTACATTTTCGGAGAGATGGACATCAGTTGCACCACAGGGCAGTGTGGAGGGTGCGGAGCTCTATATATGTTCTTTTTCGGTAAACATTTTCTAGTGTTTTATACTTTTGGAATTTTGGTTTTTGATGTTGTTTATAAAATGACCTTTTTCATGTTTGAAATGTACTAACTCAATTTTTCCTCACAGTAGGTCAACTGGTGTGTGGTTGCAACATTACGGTCCCATTGATTACATTTTCGGAGAGATGGACATCAGTTGCACCACAGGGCAGTGTGGAGGGTGCCATGCACGACACATTTTCTTTCTTCGGTAAGCATTTTTTTGTGTTTAATACTTTTAGAATTTTGGTTTTTGATGTTGATTATAAAATGACCTTTTTCATGTTTGAAATGTACTACCTCGATTTTTCCTCACAGCAGGTCAACTGGTGTGTGGCTGCAACATTACGGTCCCATTGAGTACATTTTCGGAGAGATGGACATCAGTTGCACCACAGAGCAGTGTGGAGGGTGCGGAGCTCTATATATGTTCTTTTTCGGTAAGCATTTTCTAGTGTTTTATACTTTTGGAATTTTGGTTTTTGATGTTGTATATAAAATGACCTTTTTCATGTTTGAAATGTACTAACTCGATTTTTCCTCACAGCAGGTCAACTGGTGTGTGGTTGCAACATTACGGTCCCATTGAGTACATTTTCTGAGAGATGGACATCAGTTGCACCACAGGGCAGTGTGGAGGGTGCCATGCACGATACATTTTCTTTCTTCGGTAAGCATTTTTTTGTGTTTAATACTTTTAGAATTTTGGTTTTTGATGTCGATTATAAAATGACCTTTTTCATGTTTGAAATGTACTAACTCGATTTTTCCTCACACCAGGTCAACTGGTGTGTGGTTTGCAACATTACGGTCCCATTGAGTACATTTTCGGAGAGATGGACATCAGTTGCACCACAGGGCAGTGTGGAGGGTGCGGAGCTTTATATATGTTCTTTTTCGGTAAGCATTTTCTAGTGTTTTATACTTTTGGAATTTTGGTTTTTGATGTTGATTATAAAATGACCTTTTTCATGTTTGAAATGTACTAACTCGATTTTTCCTCACAGCAGGTCAACTGGTGTGTGGTTGCAACATTACGGTCCCATTGAGTACATTTTCGGAGAGATGGACATCAGTTGCACCACAGGGCAGTGTGGAGGGTGCGGAGCTC
The DNA here is from genome assembly GCF_023864275.1 of Schistocerca cancellata. Lineage (NCBI taxonomy): Eukaryota > Metazoa > Arthropoda > Insecta > Orthoptera > Acrididae > Schistocerca > Schistocerca cancellata. The sequence continues at coordinate 730,107,975 of NC_064631.1, forward strand.
TATATATGTTCTTTTTCGGTAAGCATTTTCTAGTGTTTTATACTTTTGGAATTTTGGTTTTTGATGTTGATTATAAAATGACCTTTTTCATGTTTGAAATGTACTAACTCGATTATTCCTCACAGCAGGTCAACTGGTGTGTGGTTGCAACATTACGGTCCCATTGAGTACATTTTCGGAGAGATGGACATCAGTTGCACCACAGGGCAGTGTGGAGGGTGCGGAGCTCTATATATGTTCTTTTTCGGTAAGCATTTTCTAGTGTTTTATACTTTTGGAATTTTGGTTTTTGATGTTGATTATAAAATGACCTTTTTCATGTTTGAAATGTACTAACTCGATTATTCCTCACAGCAGGTCAACTGGTGTGTGGTTGCAACATTACGGTCCCATTGAGTACATTTTCGGAGAGATGGACATCAGTTGCACCACAGGGCAGTGTGGAGGGTGCGGAGCTCTATATATGTTCTTTTTCGGTAAGCATTTTCTAGTGTTTTATACTTTTGGAATTTTGGTTTTTGATGTTGATTATAAAATGACCTTTTTCATGTTTGAAATGTACTACCTCGATTTTTCCTCACAGCAGGTCAACTGGTGTGTGGCTGCAACATTACGGTCCCATTGAGTACATTTTCGGAGAGATGGACATCAGTTGCACCACAGGGCAGTGTGGAGGGTGCGGAGCTCTATATATGTTCTTTTTCGGTAAGCATTTTCTAGTGTTTTATACTTTTGGAATTTTGGTTTTTGATGTTGTTTATAAAATGACCTTTTTCATGTTTGAAATGTACTAACTCGATTTTTCCTCACAGCAGGTCAACTGGTGTGTGGTTGCAACATTACGGTCCCATTGAGTACATTTTCGGAGAGATGGACATCAGTTGCACCACAGGGCAGTGTGGAGGGTGCCATGCACGATACATTTTCTTTCTTCGGTACGCATTTTTTTGTGTTTAATACTTTTAGAATTTTGGTTTTTGATGTTGATTATAAAATGACCTTTTTCATGTTTGAAATGTACTAACTCGATTTTTCCTCACAGCAGGTCAACTGGTGTGTGGCTGCAACATTACGGTCCCATTGAGTACATTTTCGGAGAGATGGACATCAGTTGCACCACAGGGCAGTGTGGAGGGTGCGGAGCTCTATATATGTTCTTTTTCGGTAAGCATTTTCTAGTGTTTTATACTTTTGGAATTTTGGTTTTTGATGTTGTTTATAAAATGACCTTTTTCATGTTTGAAATGTACTAACTCAATTTTTCCTCACAGCAGGTCAACTGGTGTGTGGTTGCAACATTACGGTCCCATTGATTACATTTTCGGAGAGATGGACATCAGTTGCACCACAGGGCAGTGTGGAGGGTGCCATGCACGATACATTTTCTTTCTTCGGTAAGCATTTTTTTGTGTTTAATACTTTTAGAATTTTGGTTTTTGATGTTGATTATAAAATGACCTTTTTCATGTTTGAAATGTACTACCTCGATTTTTCCTCACAGCAGGTCAACTGGTGTGTGGCTGCAACATTACGGTCCCATTGAGTACATTTTCGGAGAGATGGACATCAGTTGCACCACAGGGCAGTGTGGAGGGTGCGGAGCTCTATATATGTTCTTTTTCGGTAAGCATTTTCTAGTGTTTTATACTTTTGGAATTTTGGTTTTTGATGTTGTTTATAAAATGACCTTTTTCATGTTTGAAATGTACTAACTCGATTTTTCCTCACAGCAGGTCAACTGGTGTGTGGTTGCAACATTACGGTCCCATTGAGTACATTTTCGGAGAGATGGACATCAGTTGCACCACAGGGCAGTGTGGAGGGTGCCATGCACGATACATTTTCTTTCTTCGGTAAGCATTTTTTTGTGTTTAATACTTTTAGAATTTTGGTTTTTGATGTTGATTATAAAAGACCTTTTTCATGTTTGAAATGTACTAACTCGATTTTTCCTCACAGCAGGTCAACTGGTGTGTGGCTGCAACATTACGGTCCCATTGAGTACATTTTCGGAGAGATGGACATCAGTTGCACCACAGGGCAGTGTGGAGGGTGCGGAGCTCTATATATGTTCTTTTTCGGTAAGCATTTTCTAGTGTTTTATACTTTTGGAATTTTGGTTTTTGATGTTGTTTATAAAATGACCTTTTTCATGTTTGAAATGTACTAACTCGATTTTTCCTCACAGCAGGTCAACTGGTGTGTGGTTGCAACATTACGGTCCCATTGAGTACATTTTCGGAGAGATGGACATCAGTTGCACCACAGGGCAGTGTGGAGGGTGCGGAGCTCTATATATGTTCTTTTTCGGTAAACATTTTCTAGTGTTTTATACTTTTGGAATTTTGGTTTTTGATGTTGTTTATAAAATGACCTTTTTCATGTTTGAAATGTACTAACTCAATTTTTCCTCACAGTAGGTCAACTGGTGTGTGGTTGCAACATTACGGTCCCATTGATTACATTTTCGGAGAGATGGACATCAGTTGCACCACAGGGCAGTGTGGAGGGTGCCATGCACGACACATTTTCTTTCTTCGGTAAGCATTTTTTTGTGTTTAATACTTTTAGAATTTTGGTTTTTGATGTTGATTATAAAATGACCTTTTTCATGTTTGAAATGTACTACCTCGATTTTTCCTCACAGCAGGTCAACTGGTGTGTGGCTGCAACATTACGGTCCCATTGAGTACATTTTCGGAGAGATGGACATCAGTTGCACCACAGAGCAGTGTGGAGGGTGCGGAGCTCTATATATGTTCTTTTTCGGTAAGCATTTTCTAGTGTTTTATACTTTTGGAATTTTGGTTTTTGATGTTGTATATAAAATGACCTTTTTCATGTTTGAAATGTACTAACTCGATTTTTCCTCACAGCAGGTCAACTGGTGTGTGGTTGCAACATTACGGTCCCATTGAGTACATTTTCTGAGAGATGGACATCAGTTGCACCACAGGGCAGTGTGGAGGGTGCCATGCACGATACATTTTCTTTCTTCGGTAAGCATTTTTTTGTGTTTAATACTTTTAGAATTTTGGTTTTTGATGTCGATTATAAAATGACCTTTTTCATGTTTGAAATGTACTAACTCGATTTTTCCTCACACCAGGTCAACTGGTGTGTGGTTTGCAACATTACGGTCCCATTGAGTACATTTTCGGAGAGATGGACATCAGTTGCACCACAGGGCAGTGTGGAGGGTGCGGAGCTTTATATATGTTCTTTTTCGGTAAGCATTTTCTAGTGTTTTATACTTTTGGAATTTTGGTTTTTGATGTTGATTATAAAATGACCTTTTTCATGTTTGAAATGTACTAACTCGATTTTTCCTCACAGCAGGTCAACTGGTGTGTGGTTGCAACATTACGGTCCCATTGAGTACATTTTCGGAGAGATGGACATCAGTTGCACCACAGGGCAGTGTGGAGGGTGCGGAGCTCTATATATGTTCTTTTTCGGTAAGCATTTTCTAGTGTTTTATACTTTTGGAATTTTGGTTTTTGATGTTGATTATAAAATGACCTTTTTCATGTTTGAAATGTACTAACTCGATTATTCCTCACAGCAGGTCAACTGGTGTGTGGTTGCAACATTACGGTCCCATTGAGTACATTTTCGGAGAGATGGACATCAGTTGCACCACAGGGCAGTGTGGAGGGTGCGGAGCTCTATATATGTTCTTTTTCGGTAAGCATTTTCTAGTGTTTTATACTTTTGGAAATTTGGTTTTTGATGTTGATTATAAAATGACCTTTTTCATGTTTGAAATGTACTAACTCGATTTATCCTCACAGCAGGTCAACTGGTGTGTGGTTGCAACATTACGGTCCCATTGAGTACATTTTCGGAGAGATGGACATCAGTTGCACCACAGGGCAGTGTGGAGGGTGCGGAGCTCTATATATGTTCTTTTTCGGTAAGCATTTTCTAGTGCTTTATACTTTTGGAATTTTGGTTTTTGATGTTGATTATAAAATGACCTTTTTCATGTTTGAAATGTACTAACTCGATTCTTCCTCACAGCAGGTCAACTGGTGTGTGGTGTCAACATTACGGTCCCATTGAGTACATTTTCGGAGAGATGGACATCAGTTGCACCACAGGGCAGTGTGGAGGGTGCCATGCACGATACATTTTCTTTCTTCGGTAAGCATTTTTTTGTGTTTAATACTTTTAGAATTTTGGTTTTTGATGTTGATTATAAAATGACCTTTTTCATGTTTGAAATGTACTAACTCGATTTTTCCTCACAGCAGGTCAACTGGTGTGTGGTTGCAACATTACGGTCCCATTGAGTACATTTTCGGAGAGATGGACATCAGTTGCACCACAGGGCAGTGTGGAGGGGGCGGAGCTCTATATATGTTCTTTTTCGGTAAGCATTTTCTAGTGTTTTATACTTTTGGAATTTTGGATTTTGATGTTGATTATAAAATGACCTTTTTCATGTTTGAAATGTACTAACTCGATTTTTCCTCACAGCAGGTCAACTGGTGTGTGGTTGCAACATTACGGTCCCATTGAGTACATTTTCGGAGAGATGGACATCAGTTGCACCACAGGGCAGTGTGGAGGGCGCGGAGCTCTATATATGTTCTTTTTCGGTAAGCATTTTCTAGTGTTTTATACTTTTGGAATTTTGGTTTTTGATGTTGATTATAAAATGACCTTTTTCATGTTTGAAATGTACTAACTCGATTTTTCCTCACAGCAGGTCAACTGGTGTGTGGTTGCAACATTACGGTCCCATTGAGTACATTTTCGGAGAGATGGACATCAGTTGCACCACAGGGCAGTGTGGAGGGTGCGGAGCTCCATATATGTTCTTTTTCGGTAAGCATTTTCTAGTGTTTTATACTTTTGGAATTTTGGTTTTTGATGTTAATTATAAAATGACCTTTTTCATGTTTGAAATGTACTAACTCGATTTATCCTCACAGCAGGTCAACTGGTGTGTGGTTGCAACATTACGGTCCCATTGAGTACATTTTCGGAGAGATGGACATCAGTTGCACCACAGGGCAGTGTGGAGGGTGCGGAGCTCTATATATGTTCTTTTTCGGTAAGCATTTTCTAGTGTTTTATACTTTTGGAATTTTGGTTTTTGATGTTGATTATAAAATGACCTTTTTCATGTTTGAAATGTACTAACTCGATTTTTCCTCACAGCAGGTCAACTGGTGTGTGGCTGCAACATTACGGTCCCATTGAGTACATTTTCGGAGAGATGGACATCAGTTGCACCACAGGGCAGTGTGGAGGGTGCGGAGCTCTATATATGTTCTTTTTCGGTAAGCATTTTCTTGTGTTTTATACTTTCGGAATTTTGGTTTTTGATGTTAATTATAAAATGACCTTTTTCATGTTTGAAATGTACTAACTCGATTTTTCCTCACAGCAGGTCAACTGGTGTGTGGTTGAAACATTACGGTCCCATTGAGTACATTTTCGGAGAGAGGGACATCAGTTGCACCACAGGGCAGTGTGGAGGGCGCGGAGCTCTATATATGTTCTTTTTCGGTAAGCATTTTCTAGTGTTTTATACTTTTGGAATTTTGGTTTTTGATGTTGATTATAAAATGACCTTTTTCATGTTTGAAATGTACTAACTCGATTTTTCCTCACAGCAGGTCAACTGGTGTGTGGTTGCAACATTACGGTCCCATTGAGTACATTTTCGGAGAGATGGACATCAGTTGCACCACAGGGCAGTGTGGAGGGTGCGGAGCTCTATATATGTTCTTTTTCGGTAAGCATTTTCTAGTGTTTTATACTTTTGGAATTTTGGTTTTTGATGTTGATTATAAAATGACCTTTTTCATGTTTGAAATGTACTAACTCGATTTATCCTCACAGCAGGTCAACTGGTGTGTGGTTGCAACATTACGGTCCCATTGAGTACATTTTCGGAGAGATGGACATCAGTTGCACCACAGGGCAGTGTGGAGGGTGCGGAGCTCTATATATGTTCTTTTTCGGTAAGCATTTTCTAGTGTTTTATACTTTTGGAATTTTGGTTTTTGATGTTGATTATAAAATGACCTTTTTCATGTTTGAAATGTACTAACTCGATTTTTCCTCACATCAGGTCAACTGGTGTGTGGTTGCAACATTACGGTCCCATTGAGTACATTTTCGGAGAGATGGACATCAGTTGCACTACAGGGCAGTGTGGAGGGTGCGGAGCTCTATATATGTTCTTTTTCGGTAAGCATTTTCTAGTGTTTTATACTTTTGGAATTTTGGTTTTTGATGTTGATTATAAAATGACCTTTTTCATGTTTGAAATGTACTAACTCGTATTTTCCACACAGCAGGTCAACTGGTGTGTGGTTGCAACATTATGGTCCCATTGAGTACATTTTCGGAGAGATGGACATCAGTTGCACCACAGGGCAGTGTGGAGGGTGCCATGCACGATACATTTTCTTTCTTCGGTAAGCATTTTTTTGTGTTTAATACTTTTAGAATTTTGGTTTTTGATGTTGATTATAAAATGACCTTTTTCATGTTTGAAATGTACTAACTCGATTTTTCCTCACAGCAGGTCAACTGGTGTGTGGTTGCAACATTACGGTCCCATTGAGTACATTTTCGGAGAGATGTACCAGTTGCCCCACAGGGCAGTGTGGAGGGTGCGGAGCTCTATATATGTTCTTTTTCGGTAAGCATTTTCTAGTGTTTTATACTTTTGGAATTTTGGTTTTTGATGTTGATTATAAAATGACCTTTTTCATGTTTGAAATGTACTACCTCGATTTTTCCTCACAGCAGGTCAACTGGTGTGTGGCTGCAACATTACGGTCCCATTGAGTACATTATCGGAGAGATGGACATCAGTTGCACCACAGGGCAGTGTGGAGGGTGCGGAGCTCTATATATGTTCTTTTTCGGTAAGCATTTTCTAGTGTTTTATACTTTTGGAATTTTGGTTTTTGATGTTGATTATAAAATGACCTTTTTCATGTTTGAAATGTACTAACTCGATTTTTCCTCACAGCAGGTCAACTGGTGTGTGGCTGCAACATTACGGTCCCATTGAGTACATTTTCGGAGAGATGGACATCAGTTGCACCACAGGGCAGTGTGGAGGGTGCCATGCACGATACATTTTCTTTCTTCGGTAAGCATTTTTTTGTGTTTAATACTTTTAGAATTTTGGTTTTTGATGTTGATTATAAAATGACCATTTTCATGTTTGAAATGTACTAACTCGATTTTTCCTCACAGCAGGTCAACTGGTGTGTGGCTGCAACATTACGGTCCCATTGAGTACATTTTCGGAGACATGGACATCAGTTGCACCACAGGGCAGTGTGGAGGGTGCGGAGCTCTATATATGTTCTTTTTCGGTAAGCATTTTCTAGTGTTTTATACTTTTGGAATTTTGGTTTTTGATGTTGATTATAAAATGACCTTTTTCATGTTTGAAATGTACTAACTCGATTTTTCCTCACAGCAGGTCAACTGGTGTGTGGTTGCAACATTACGGTCCCATTGAGTGCATTTTTGGAGAGTTGGACATCAGTTGCACCACAGGGCAGTGTGGAGGGTGCCATGCACGATACATTTTCTTTCTTCGGTAAGCATTTTTTTGTGTTTAATACTTTTAGAATTTTGGTTTTTGATGTTGATTATAAAATGACCTTTTTCATGTTTGAAATGTACTAACTCGATTTTTCCTCACAGCAGGTCAACTGGTGTGTGGTTGCAACATTACGGTCCCATTGAGTACATTTTCGGAGAGATGGACATCAGTTGCACCACAGGGCAGTGTGGAGGGAGCGGAGCTCTATATATGTTCTTTTTCGGTAAGCATTTTCTAGTGTTTTATACTTTTGGAATTTTGGTTTTTGATGTTGATTATAAAATGACCTTATTCATGTTTGAAATGTACTAACTCGATTTTTCCTCACAGCAGGTCAACTGGTGTGTGGTTGCAACATTACGGTCCCATTAAGTACATTTTCGCAGAGATGGACATCAGTTGCACCGCAGGGCAGGGTGGAGGGTGCCATGCACGATACATTTTCTTTCTTCGGTAAGCATTTCTTTGTGCTTTATACTTTTGGAATTTTGGTTTTTGATGTTGATTATAAAATGACCTTTTTCATGTTTGAAATGTACTACCTCGATTATTCCGCACAGCAGGTCAACTGGTGTGTGGTTGCAACATTACGGTCCCATTGAGTACATTTTCGGAGAGATGGACATCAGTTGCACCACAGGGCAGTGTGGAGGGTGCCATGCACGACACATTTTCTTTCTTCGGTAAGCATTTTTTTGTGCTTTATACTTTTGGAATTTTGGTTTTTGATGTTGATTATAAAATGACCTTTTTCATGTTTGAAATGTACTAACTCGATTTTTCCTCACAGCAGGTCAACTGGTGTGTGGTTGCAACATTACGGTCCCATTGAGTACATTTTCGGAGAGATGGACATCAGTTGCACCACAGGGCAGTGTGGAGGGTGCCATGCACGATACATTTTCTTTCGCCGGTAAGCATTTTTTAGTGTTTAATACTTTTAGAATTTTGGTTTTTGATGTTGATTATAGAATGACCTTTTTCATGTTTGAAATGTACTAACTCGATTTTTCCTCACAGCAGGTCAACTGGTGTGTGGGTGCAACATTACGGTCCCATTGAGTACATTTTCGGAGAGATGGACATCAGTGGCCCCACAGGGCAGTGTGGAGGGTGCGGAGCTCTATATATGTTCTTTTTCGGTAAGCATTTTCTAGTGTTTTATACTTTTGGAATTTTGGTTTTTGATGTTGATTATAAAATGACCTTTTTCATGTTTGAAATGTACTAACTCGATTTTTCCTCACAGCAGGTCAACTGGTGTGTGGTTGCAACATTACGGTCCCATTGAGTACATTTTCGGAGAGATGGACATCAGTTGCACCACAGGGCAGTGTGGAGGGTGCCATGCACGATACATTTTCTTTCGTCGGTAAGCATTTTTTTGTGTTTAATACTTTTAGAATTTTGGTTTTTGATGTTGATTATAAAATGACCTTTTTCATGTTTGAAATGTACTAACTCGATATTTCCTCACAGCAGGTCAACTGGTGTGTGGTTGCAACATTACGGTCCCATTGAGTACATTTTCGGAGAGATGGACATCAGTTGCACCACAGGGCAGTGTGGAGGGGGCGGAGCTCTATATATGTTCTTTTTCGGTAAGCATTCTCTAGTGTTTTATACTTTTGGAATTTTGGTTTTTGATGTTGATTATAAAATGACCTTTTTCATGTTTGAAATGTACTAACTCGATTTTTCCTCACAGCAGGTCAACTGGTGTGTGGTTGCAACATTACGGTCCAATTGAGTACATTTTCGGAGAGATGGACATCAGTTGCACCACAGGGCAGTGTGGAGGGTGCGGAGCTCTATATATGTTCTTTTTCGGTAAGCATTTTCTAGTGTTTTATACTTTTGGAATTTTGGTTTTTGATGTTGATTATAAAATGACCTTTTTCATGTTTGAAATGTACTAACTCGATTTTTCCTCACAGCAGGTCAACTGGTGTGTGGTTGCAACATTACGGTCCCATTGAGTACATTTTCGGAGAGATGGACATCAGTTGCACCACAGTGCAGTGTGGAGGGTGCGGAGCTCTATATATGTTCTTTTTCGGTAAGCATTTTCTAGTGTTTTATACTTTTGGAATTTTGGTTTTTGATGTTGATTATAAAATGACCTTATTCATGTTTGAAATGTACTAACTCGATTTTTCCTCACAGCAGGTCAACTGGTGTGTGGTTGCAACATTACGGTCCCATTGAGTACATTTTCGGAGAGATGGACATCAGTTGCACCACAGGGCAGGGTGGAGGGTGCCATGCACGATACATTTTCTTTCTTCGGTAAGCATTTTTTTGTGCTTTATACTTTTGGAATTTTGGTTTTTGATGTTGATTATAAAATGACCTTTTTCATGTTTGAAATGTACTACCTCGATTTTTCCGCACAGCAGGTCAACTGGTGTGTGGTTGCAACATTACGGTCCCATTGAGTATATTTTCGGAGAGATGGACATCAGTTGCACCACAGGGCAGTGTGGAGGGTGCCATGCACGATACATTTTCTTTCTTCGGTAAGCATTTTTTTGTGCTTTATACTTTTGGAATTTTGGTTTTTGATGTTGATTATAAAATGACCTTTTTCATGTTTGAAATGTACTAACTCGATTTTTCCTCACAGCAGGTCAACTGGTGTGTGGTTGCAACATTACGGTCCCATTGAGTACATATTCGGAGAGATGGACATCAGTTGCACCACAGGGCAGTGTGGAGGGTGCCATGCACGATACATTTTCTTTCTTCGGTAAGCATTTTTTTGTGCTTTATACTTTTGGAATTTTGGTTTTTGATGTTGATTATAAAATGACCTTTTTCTTGTTTGAAATGTACTACCTCGATTTTTCCGCACAGCAGGTCAACTGGTGTGTGGTTGCAACATTAAGGCACATTGGGTACATTTTCGGAGAGAGGGACATCAGTTGCACCACAGGGCAGGGTGGAGGGTGCCATGCACGATACATTTTCTTTCTTCGGTAAGCATTTATTTGTGTTTTATACTTTTAGAATTTTGGTTTTTGATGTTGATTATAAAATGACCTTTTTCATGTTTGAAATGTACTAACTCGATTTTTCCTCACAGCAGGTCAACTGGTGTGTGGTTGCAACATTACGGTCCCATTGAGTACATTTTCGGAGAGAGGGACATCAGTTGCACCACAGGGCAGGGTGGAGGGTGCCATGCACGATGCATTTTCTTTCATCGGTAAGCATTTTTTTGTGTTTTATACTTTTGGAATTTTGGTTTTTGATGTTGATTATAAAATGACCTTTTTCATGTTTGAAATGTACTACCTCGATTTTTCCGCACAGCTGGTCAACTGGTGTGTGGTTGCAACATTACGGTCCCATTGAGTACATTTTCGGAGAGATGGACATCAGTTGCACCACAGGGTAGGGTGGAGGGTGCCATGCACGATACATTTTCTTTCTTCGGTAAGCATTTTTTTGTGTTTAATACTTTTAGAATTTTGGTTTTTGATGTTGATTATAAAATGACCTTTTTCATGTTTGAAATGTACTACCTCGATTTTTCCGCACAGCGGGTCAACTGGTGTGTGGTTGCAACATTACGGTCCCATTGGGTACATTTTCGGAGAGATGGACATCAGTTGCACCACAGGGCAGTGTGGAGGGTGCGGAGCTCTATATATGTTCTTTTTCGGTAAGCATTTTCTAGTGTTTTATACTTTTGGAATTTTGGTTTTTGATGTTGATTATAAAATGACCTTTTTCATGTTTGAAATGTACTAACTCGATTTTTCCTCACAGCAGGTCAACTGGTGTGTGGTTGCAACATTACGGTCCCATTGAGTACATTTTCGGAGAGATGGACATCAGTTGCACCACAGTGCAGTGTGGAGGGTGCGGAGCTCTATATATGTTCTTTTTCGGTAAGCATTTTCTAGTGTTTTATACTTTTGGAATTTTGGTTTTTGATGTTGATTATAAAATGACCTTTTTCATGTTTGAAATGTACTAACTCGATTTTTCCTCACAGCAGGTCAACTGGTGTGTGGTTGCAACATTACGGTCCCATTGAGTACATTTTCGGAGAGATGGACATCAGTTGCACCACAGGGCAGGGTGGAGGGTGCCATGCACGATACATTTTCTTTCTTCGGTAAGCATTTTTTTGTGCTTTATACTTTTGGAATTTTGGTTTTTGATGTTGATTATAAAATGACCTTTTTCATGTTTGAAATGTACTACCTCGATTTTTCCGCACAGCAGGTCAACTGGTGTGTGGTTGCAACATTACGGTCCCATTGAGTATATTTTCGGAGAGATGGACATCAGTTGCACCACAGGGCAGGGTGGAGGGTGCCATGCACGATACATTTTCTTTCTTCGGTAAGCATTTTTTTGTGCTTTATACTTTTGGAATTTTGGTTTTTGATGTTGATTATAAAATGACCTTTTTCATGTTTGAAATGTACTACCTCGATTTTTCCGCACAGCTGTTCAACTGGTGTGTGGTTGCAACATTACGGTCCCATTGAGTACATTTTCGGAGAGATATACATCAGTTGCACCACAGGGTAGGGTGGAGGGTGCCATGCACGATACATTTTCTTTCTTCGGTAAGCATTTTTTTGTGTTTAAGACTTTTAGAATTTTGGTTTTTGATGTTGATTATAAAATGACCTTTTTCATGTTTGAAATGTACTACCTCGATTTTTCCGCACAGCAGGTCAACTGGTGTGTGGTTGCAACATTACGGTCCCATTGGGTACATTTTCGGTGAGAGGGACATCAGTTGCACCACAGGGCAGTGTGGAGGGTGCGGAGCTCTATATATGTTCTTTTTCGGTAAGCATTTTCTAGTGTTTAATACTTTTGGAATTTTGGATTTTGATTTTGATTATAAAATGACCTTTTTCATGTTTGAAATGTGCTAACTCGAATTTTCCTCACAGCAGGTCAACTGGTGTGTGGTTGCAACATTAAGGTCCCATTGGGTACATTTTCGGAGAGAGGGACATCAGTTGCACCACAGGGCAGGGTGGAGGGTGCCATGCACGATACATTTTCTTTCTTCGGTAAGCATTTTTTTGTGTTTTATACTTTTAGAATTTTGGTTTTTGATGTTGATTATAAAATGACCTTTTTCATGTTTGAAATGTACTAAATCGATTTTTCCCCACAGCAGGTCAACTGGTGTGTGGTTGCAACATTACGGTCCCATTGAGTACATTTTCGGAGAGAAGGACATCAGTTGCACCACAGGGCAGGGTGGAGGGTGCCATGCACGATGGATTTTCTTTCTTCGGTAAGCATTTTTTTGTGTTTTATACTTTTGGAATTTTGGTTTTTGATGTTGATTATAAAATGACCTTTTCCATGTTTGAAATGTACTAACTCGATTTTTCCTCACAGCAGGTCAACTGGTGTGTGGTTGCAACATTACGGTCCCATTGAGTACATTTTCGGAGAGATGGACATCAGTTGCACCACAGGGTAGGGTGGAGGGTGCCATGCACGATACATTTTCTTTCTTCGGTAAGCATTTTTTTGTGTTTAATACTTTTAGTATTTTTGTTTTTGATGTTGATTATAAAATGCCTCTTTTCATGTTTGAAATGTACTACCTCGATTTTTCCGCACAGCAGGTCAACTGGTGTGTGGTTGCAACATTACGGTCCCATTGGGTACATTTTCGGAGAGAGGGACATCAGTTGCACCACAGGGCAGTGTGGAGGGTGCGGAGCTCTATATATGTTCTTTTTCGGTAAGCATTTTCTAGTGTTTTATAGTTTTGGAATTTTGGTTTTTGATGTTGATTATAAAATGACCTGTTTCATGTTTGAAATGTACTAACTCGATTTTTCCTCACAGCAGGTCAACTGGTGTGTGGCTGCAACATTACGGTCCCATTGAGTACAATTTCGGAGTGAGGGACATCAGTTGCACCACAGGGCAGGGTGGAGGGTGCCATGCACGATACATTTTCTTTCTTCGGTAAGCATTTTTTTGTGTTTAATACATTTAGAATTTTGGTTTTTGATGTTGATTATAAAATGACCTTTTTCATGTTTGAAATGTACTAACTCGATTTTTCCTCACAGCAGGTCAACTGGTGTGTGGTTGCAACATTACGGTCCCATTGAGTACATTTTCGGAGAGATGGACATCAGTTGCACCACAGGGTAGGGTGGAGGGTGCCATGCATGATACATTTTCTTTCTTCGGTAAGCATTTTTTTGTGTTTTATACAATTGGAATTTTGGTTTTTGATGTTCATTATAAAATGACATTTTTCATGTTTGAAATGTACTATCTCGATTTTTCCTCACAGCAGGTCAACTGGTGTGTGGTTGCAACATTACGGTCCCATTGAGTACATTTTCGGAGAGAAGGACATCAGTTGCACCACAGGGCAAGGTGGAGGGTGCCATGCACGATGCATTTTCTTTCTTCGTTAAGCATTTTTTTGTGTTTAATACTTTTAGAATTTTGGTTTTTGATGTTGATTATAAAATGACCTTTTTCATGTTTGAAATGTACTAACTCGATTTTTCCTCACAGCAGGTCAACTGGTGTGTGGTTGCAACATTACGGTCCCATTGAGTACATTTTCGGAGAGATCTACATCAGTTGCACCACAGGGCAGGGTGGAGGGTGCCATGCACGATACATTTTCTTTCTTCGGTAAGCATTTTTTTGTGTTTAATACTTTTAGAATTTTGGTTTTTGATGTTGATTATAAAATGACCTTTTTCATGTTTGAAATGTACTAACTCGATTTTTCCTCACAGCAGGTCAACTGGTGTGTGTTGCAACATTACGGTCCCATTGAGTACATTTTCGGAGAGATGGACATCAGTTGCACCACAGGGTAGGGTGGAGGGTGCCATGCACGATACATTTTCTTTCTTCGGTAAGCATTTTTTTGTGTTTTATACAATTTGAATTTTGGTTTTTGATGTTGATTATAAAATGACCTTTTTCATGTTTGAAATGTACTAACTCGATTTTTCCTCACAGCAGGTCAACTGGTGTGTGGTTGCAACATTACGGTCCCATTGAGTACATTTTCGGAGAGAAGGACATCAGTTGCACCACAGGGCAGGGTGGAGAGTGCCATGCACGATACATTTTCTTTCTTCGGTAAGCATTTTTTTGTGTTTAATACTTTTAGAATTTGGTTTTTGATGTTGATTATAAAATGACCTTTTTCATGTTTGAAATGTACTAACTCGATTTTTCCTCACAGCAGGTCAACTGGTGTGTGGTTGCAACATTACGGTCCCATTGAGTACATTTTCGGAGAGATGGACATCAGTTGCACCACAGGGTAGGGTGGAGGGTGCCATGCACGATACATTTTCTTTCTTCGGTAAGCATTTTTTTGTGCTTTATACTTTTGGAATTTTGGTTTTTGATGTTGATTATAAAATGACCTTTTTCATGTTTGAAATGTACTAACTCGATTTTTCCTCACAGCAGGTCAACTGGTGTGTGGTTGCAACATTACGGTACCATTGAGTACATTTTCGGAGAGAAGCACATCAGTTGCACCACAGGGCAGGGTGGAGGGTGCCATGCACGATACATTTTCTTTCTTCGGTAAGCATTTTTTTGTGTTTAATTCTTTTAGAGTTTTGGTTTTTGATGTTGATCATAAAATGACCTTTTTCATGTTTGAAATGTAGTAACTCGATTTTTCCTCACAGCAGGTCAACTGGTGTGTGGTTGCAACATTACGGTCCCATTGAGTACATTTTCGGAGAGATGGACATCAGTTGCACCACAGGGTAGGGTGGAGGGTGCCATGCACGATACATTTTCTTTCTTCGGTAAGCATTTTTTTGTGTTTTATACATTTGGAATTTTGGTTTTTGATGTTGATTACAAAATGACCTTTTTCATGTTTGAAATGTACTAACTCGATTTTTCCTCACAGCAGGTCAACTGGTGTGTGGTTGCAACATTACGGTCCCATTGAGTACATTTTCGGAGAGAAGGACATCAGTTGCACCACAGGGCAGGGTGGAGGGTGCCATGCACAATGGATTTTCTTTCTTCGGTAAGCATTTTTTTGTGTTTTATACTTTTGGAATTTTGGTTTTTGATGTTGATTATAAAATGACCTTTTCCATGTTTGAAATGTACTAACTCGATTTTTCCTCACAGCAGGTCAACTGGTGTGTGGTTGCAACATTACGGTCCCATTGAGTACATTTTCGGAGAGATGGACATCAGTTGCACCACAGGGTAGGGTGGAGGGTGCCATGCACGATACATTTTCTTTCTTCGGTAAGCATTTTTTTGTGTTTAAGCCTTTTAGAATTTTGGTTTTTGATGTTGATTATAAAATGACCTTTTTCATGTTTGAAATGTACTACCTCGATTTTTCCGCACAGCAGGTCAACTGGTGTGTGGTTGCAACATTACGGTCCCATTGGGTACATTTTCGGAGAGAGGGACATCAGTTGCACCACAGGGCAGTGTGGAGGGTGCGGAGCTCTATATATGTTCTTTTTCGGTAAGCATTTTCTAGTGTTTAATACTTTTGGAATTTTGGTTTTTGATTTTGATTATAAAATGACCTTTTTCATGTTTGAAATGTGCTAACTCGAATTTTCCTCACAGCAGGTCAACTGGTGTGTGGTTGCAACATTAAGGTCCCATTGGGTACATTTTCGGAGAGAGGGACATCAGTTGCACCACAGGGCAGGGTGGAGGGTGCCATGCACGATACATTTTCTTTCTTCGGTAAGCATTTTTTTGTGTTTTATACTTTTAGAATTTGGTTTTTGATGTTGATTATAAAATGACCTTTTTCATGTTTGAAATGTACTAACTCGATTTTTCCCCACAGCAGGTCAACTGGTGTGTGGTTGCAACATTACGGTCCCATTGAGTACATTTTCGGAGAGAAGGACATCAGTTGCACCACAGGGCAGGGTGGAGGGTGCCATGCACGATGGATTTTCTTTCTTCGGTAAGCATTTTTTTGTGTTTTATACTTTTGGAATTTTGGTTTTTGATGTTGATTATAAAATGACCTTTTCCATGTTTGAAATGTACTAACTCGATTTTTCCTCACAGCAGGTCAACTGGTGTGTGGTTGCAACATTACGGTCCCATTGAGTACATTTTCGGAGAGATGGACATCAGTTGCACCACAGGGTAGGGTGGAGGGTGCCATGCACGATACATTTTCTTTCTTCGGTAAGCATTTTTTTGTGTTTAATACTTTTAGAATTTTTGTTTTTGATGTTGATTATAAAATGCCTCTTTTCATGTTTGAAATGTACTACCTCGATTTTTCCGCACAGCAGGTCAACTGGTGTGTGGTTGCAACATTACGGTCCCATTGGGTACATTTTCGGAGAGAGGGACATCAGTTGCACCACAGGGCAGTGTGGAGGGTGCGGAGCTCTATATATGTTCTTTTTCGGTAAGCATTTTCTAGTGTTTTATAGTTTTGGAATTTTGGTTTTTGATGTTGATTATAAAATGACCTTTTTCATGTTTGAAATGTACTAACTCGATTTTTCCTCACAGCAGGTCAACTGGTGTGTGGCTGCAACATTACGGTCCCATTGAGTACAATTTCGGAGTGAGGGACATCTGTTGCACCACAGGGCAGGGTGGAGGGTGCCATGCACGATACATTTTCTTTCTTCGGTAAGCATTTTTTTGTGTTTAATACTTTTAGAATTTTGGTTTTTGATGTTGATTATAAAATGACCTTTTTCATGTTTGAAATGTACTAACTCGATTTTTCCTCACAGCAGGTCAACTGGTGTGTGGTTGCAACATTACGGTCCCATTGAGTACATTTTCGGAGAGATGGACATCAGTTGCACCACAGGGTAGGATGGAGGGTGCCATGCACGATACATTTTCTTTCTTCGGTAAGCATTTTTTTGTGTTTTATACAATTGGAATTTTGGTTTTTGATGTTCATTATAAAATGACCTTTTTCATGTTTGAAATGTACTAACTCGATTTTTCCTCACAGCAGGTCAACTGGTGTGTGGTTGCAACATTACGGTCCCATTGAGTACATTTTCGGAGAGAAGGACATCAGTTGCACCACAGGGCAAGGTGGAGGGTGCCATGCACGATGCATTTTCTTTCTTCGGTAAGCATTTTTTTGTGTTTAATACTTTTAGAATTTTGGTTTTTGATGTTGATTATAAAATGACCTTTTTCATGTTTGAAATGTACTAACTCGATTTTTCCTCACAGCAGGTCAACTGGTGTGTGGTTGCAACATTACGGTCCCATTGAGTACATTTTCGGAGAGATCGACATCAGTTGCACCACAGGGCAGGGTGGAGGGTGCCATGCACGATACATTTTCTGTCTTCGGTAAGCATTTTTTTGTGTTTAATACTTTTAGAATTTTGGTTTTTGATGTTGATTATAAAATGACCTTTTTCATGTTTGAAATGTACTAACTCGATTTTTCCTCACAGCAGGTCAACTGGTGTGTATTGCAACATTACGGTCCCATTGAGTACATTTTCGGAGAGATGGACATCAGTTGCACCACAGGGTAGGGTGGAGGGTGCCATGCACGATACATTTTCTTTCTTCGGTAAGCATTTTTTTGTGTTTTATACATTTGGAATTTTGGTTTTTGATGTTGATTATAAAATGACCTTTTTCATGTTTGAAATGTACTAACTCGATTTTTCCTCACAGCAGGTCAACTGGTGTGTGGTTGCAACATTACGGTCCCATTGAGTACATTTTCGGAGAGAAGGACATCAGTTGCACCACAGGGCAGTGTGGAGGGTGCCATGCATGATACATGTTCTTTCTTCGGTAAGCATTTTTTTGTGTTTAATACTTTTAGAATTTTGATTTTTGATGTTGATTATAAAATGACCTTTTTCATGTTTGAAATGTACTAACTCGATTTTTCCTCACAGCAGGTCAACTGGTGTGTGGTTGCAACATTACGGTCCCATTGAGTTCATTTTCGGAGAGATGGACATCAGTTGCACCACAGGGCAGGGTGGAGGGTGCCATGCACGATACATTTTCTTTCTTCGGTAAGCATTTTTTTGTGTTTAATACTTTTAGAATTTTGGTTTTTGATGTTGATTATAAAATGACCTGTTTCATGTTTGAAATGTACTAACTCGATTTTTCCTCACAGCAGGTCAACTGGTGTGTGGTTGCAACTTTACGGTCCCATTGAGTACATTTTCGGAGAGATGGACATCAGTTGCACCACAGGGTAGTGTGGAGGGTGCCATGCACGATACATTTTCTTTCTTCGGTAAGCATTTTTTTGTGTTTTATACATTTGGAGTTTTGGTTTTTGATGTTATTATAAAATGACCTTTTTCAAGTTTGAAATGTACTAACTCGATTTTTCCTCACAGCAGGTCAACTGGTGTGTGGTTGCAACATTACGGTCCCATTGAGTACATTTTCGGAGAGAAGGACATCAGTTGCACCACAGGGCAGGGTGGAGGGTGCGATGCACGATACATTTTCTTTCTTCGGTAAGCATTTCTTTGTGTTTAATACTTTTAGGATTTTGGTTTTTGATGTTGATTATAAAATGACCTTTTTCATGTTTGAAATGTACTAACTCGATTTTTCCTCACAGCAGGTCAACTGGTGTGTGGTTGCAACATTACGGTCCCATTGAGTACATTTTCGGAGAGAGGGGTCCATCAGTTGCACCACAGGGCAGGTTGGAGGGTGCCATGCACGATACATTTTCTTACTTCGGTAAGCATTTTCTAGTGTTTTATACTTTTGGAATTTTGGTTTTTGATGTTGATTATAAAATGACCTTTTTCATGTTTGAAATGTACTAACTCCATTTTCCATCACAGCAGGTCAACTGGTGTGTGGTTGCAACATTAAGGTCCCATTGAGTACATTTTCGGAGAGAGGGACATCAGATGCACCACAGGGCAGGGCGGAGGGTGCCATGCACGATACATTTTCCTTCTTCGGTAAGCACTTTTGTGTTTTATAATTTTGGAATTTTGGTTTTTGGTTTGATTATAAAATGAACTTTTTCATGTTTGAAATGTACTAACTCGAATTTTCCTCACAGCAGGTCAACTGGTGTGTGGTTGCAACATTACGGTCCCATTGAGTACATTTTCGGAGAGAGGGACATCAGTTGCACCACAGGGCAGTGTGGAGGGTGCGGAGCTCTATACATTTTCTTTCTTCGGTAAGCATTTTCTAGTGTTTAATACTTTTGGAATTTTGGTTTTTGATGTTGATTATAAAATGACCTTTTTCATTTTTGAAGTGTACTAACTCGATTTTTCCTCACAGCAGGTCAACTGGTTGTTGGTTGCAACATTACGGTCCCATTGAGTACATTTTCGGAGAGAGGGACATCAGTTGCACCACAGGGCAGGGTGGAGGGTGCCATGCACGATACATTTTCTTTCTTCGGTAAGCATTTTTTTGTGTTTTATACTTTTGGAATTATGGTTTTTGATGTTGATTATAAAATGACCTTTTTCATGTTTGAAATGTACTAACTCGATTTTTCCTCACAGCAGGTCAACTGGTGTGTGGTTGCAACATTAAGGTCCCATTGGGTTCATTTTCGGAGAGAGGGACATCAGTTGCACCACAGGGCAGGGTGGAGGGTGCCATGCACGATACATTTTCTTTTTTCGGTAAGCATTTTTTTGTGTTTTATACTTTTGGAATTTTGGTTTTTGATATTGATTATAAAATGACCTTTTTCATGTTTGAAATGTACTAACTCGATTTTTCCTCACAGCGGGTCAACTGGTGTGTGGTTGCAACATTACGGTCCCATTGAGTACATTTTCGGAGCGAGGGACATCAGTTGCACCACAGGGCAGGGTGGAGGGTGCCATGCACGATACATTTTCTTTCTTCGGTAAGCATTTTTTTGTGTTTTATACTTTTGGGATTTTGGTTTTTGATGTTGATTATAAAATGACCTTTTTCATGTTTGAAATGTACTAACTCGATTTTTCCTCACAGCAGGTCAACTGGTGTGTGGTTGCAACATTACGGTCCCATTGAGTAAATTTTCGGAGAGAGGGACATCAGTTGCACCACAGGGCAGGGTGGAGGGTGCCATGCACGATACATTTTCTTTCTTCGGTAAGCATTTTTTTGTGATTTATACTTTTGGAATTTTGGTTTTTGATGTTGATTATAAAATGACCTTTTTCATGTTTGAAATGTACTAACTCCATTTTCCATCACAGCAGGTCAACTGGTGTGTGGTTGCAACATTAAGGTCCCATTGAGTACATTTTCGGAGAGAGGGACATCAATTGCACCACAGGGCAGTGTGGAGGGTGCGGAGCTCTATACATTTTCTTTCTTTGGTAAGCATTTTCAAGTGTTATATACTTTTGGAATTTTGGTTTTTGATGTTGATTATAAAATGACCTTTTTCATGTTTGAAATGTACTAACTCGATTTTTCCTCACAGCAGGTCAACTGGTGTGTGGTTGCAACATTACGGTCCCATTGAATACATTTTTGGAGAGAGGGACATCAGTTGCACCACAGGGCAGGGTGGAGGGTGCCATGCACGATACATTTTCTTTCTTCGGTAAGCATTTTTTTGTGTTTTATACTTCTGGAATTTTGGTTTTTGATGTTGATTATAAAATGACCTTTTTCATATTTGAAATGTACTAACTTGATTTTTCCTCACAGCAGGTCAACTGGTGTGTGGTTGCAACAATACGGTCCCAATGAGTACATTTTCGGAGAGAGGGACATCAGTTGCACCACAGGGCAGGGTGGAGGGTGCCATGCACGATACATTTTCTTTCTTCGGTAAGCATTTTTTGGTGTTTTATACTTTTAGAATTTTGGTTTTTGATGTTGATTATAAAATGACCTTTTTCATGTTTGAAATGTACTAACTCGATTTTTCCTCACAGCAGGTCAACTGGTGTGTGGTTGCAACATTACGGTCCCATTGAGTACATTTTCGGAGTGAGGGACACCAGTTGCACCACAGGGCAGGGTGGAGGTTGCCATGCGCGAAACATTTTCTTTCTTCGGTAAGCATATTTTTGTGTTTTGTACTTTTGGAATTTTGGTTATTGATGTTGATTATAAAATGACCTTTATCATGTCTGAAATGTACTAACTCGATTTTTCCTCACAGCAGGTCAACTGGTGTGTGGTTGCAACAATATGGTCCCATTGAGTACATTTTCGGAGAGAGGGACATCAGTTGCACCACAGGGCAGTGTGGAGGGTGCGGAGCTCTATACATTTTCTTTCTTCGGTAAGCAATTTCTAGTGTTTTATACTTCTGGAATTTTGGTTTTTGATGTTGATTATAAAATGACCTTTATCATGTCTGAAATGTACTAAGTCGATTTTTCCTCACAGCAGGTCAACTGGTGTGTGTTTGCAACATTACGGTCCCATTGAGTACATTTTCGGAGAGAAGGACATCAGTTGCACCACAGGGCAGGGTGGAGGGTGCCATGCACGATACATTTTCTTACTTCGGTAAGCATTTTCTAGTGTTTTATACTTTTGGAATTTTGGTTTTTGATGTTGATTATAAAATGACCTTTTTCATGTTTGAAATGTACTAACACCATTTTCCATCACAGCAGGTCAACTGGTGTGTGGTTGCAACATTAAGGTCCCATTGAGTACATTTTCGGAGAGAGGGACATCAGATGCACCACAGGGAAGGCCGGAGGGTGCCATGCACGATACATTTTCCTTCTTCGGTAAGCATTTTTTTGTGTTTTATACTTTTGGAATTTTGGTTTTTGGTTTGATTATAAAATGACCTTTTTCATGTTTGAAATGTACTAACTCGATTTTTCCTCACAGCAGGTCAACTGGTGTGTGGTTGCAACATTACAGTCCCATTGAGTACATTTTCGGAGAGAGGGACACTAGTTGCACCACAGGGCAGGGTGGAAGGTGCCATGCACGAAACATTTTCTTTCTTCGATAAGGATTTTTTTGTGTTTAATACTTTTGGAAATTTGGTTTTTGATGGTGATTATAAAATGACCTTTTTCATGTCTGAAATGTACTAACTCGATTTTTCCTCACAGCAGGTCAACTGGTGTGTGGTTGCAACATTACGGTCCCATTGAGTACATTATCGGAGAGAGGGACATCAGTTGCACCACAGGGCAGGGTGGAGGGTTCCATGCACGATACATTTTCTTTGGTCGGTAAGCATTTTCTAGTGTTTTATGCTTTTGGAATTTTGGTCTTTGATGTTGATTATAAAATGACCTTTTTCATGTTTGAAATGTACTAACTCCATTTTCCATCACAGCAGGTCAACTGGTGTGTGGTTGCAACATTAAGGTCCCATTGAGTACATTTTCGGAGAGAGGGACATCAGTTGCACCACAGGGCAGGGCGGAGGGTGCAGTGCACGAAACATTTTCTTTCTTTGGTAAGCATTTTTTTGTGTTTAATACTTTTGGAATTTTGGTTTTTGATGTTGATTATAAAATGACCTTTTTCATGTTTGAAATGTACTAACTCGATTATCCTCACAGCAGGTCAACTGGTGTGTGGTTGCAACGTTACGGTCCCATTGAGTACATTTTCGGAGAGAGGGGTCCATCAGTTGCACCACAGGGCAGGTTGGAGGGTGCCATGCACGATACATTTTCTTACTTCGGTAAGCATTTTCTAGTGTTTTATACTTTTGGAATTTTGGTTTTTGATGTTGATTATAAAATGACCTTTTTCATGTTTGAAATGTACTAACTCCATTTTCCATCACAGCAGGTCAACTGGTGTGTGGTTGCAACATTAAGGTCCCATTGAGTACATTTTCGGAGAGAGGGACATCAGTTGCACCACAGGGCAGGGCGGAGGGTGCCATGCACGATACATTTTCCTTCTTCGGTAAGCATTTTTTTGTGTTTTATAATTTTGGAATTTTGGTTTTTGGTTTGATTATAAAATGAACTTTTTCATGTTTGAAATGTACTAACTCGAATTTTCCTCACAGCAGGTCAACTGGTGTGTGGTTGCAACATTACGGTCCCATTGAGTACATTTTCGGAGAGAGGGACATCAGTTGCACCACAGGGCAGTGTGGAGGGTGCGGAGCTCTATACATTTTCTTTCTTCGGTAAGCATTTTCTAGTGTTTAATACTTTTGGAATTTTGGTTTTTGATGTTGATTATAAAATGACCTTTTTCATTTTTGAAGTGTACTAACTCGATTTTTCCTCACAGCAGGTCAACTGGTTGTTGGTTGCAACATTACGGTCCCATTGAGTACATTTTCGGAGAGAGGGACATCAGTTGCACCACAGGGCAGGGTGGAGGGTGCCATGCACGATACATTTTCTTTCTTCGGTAAGCATTTTTTTGTGTTTTATACTTTTGGAATTATGGTTTTTGATGTTGATTATAAAATGACCTTTTTCATGTTTGAAATGTACTAACTCGATTTTTCCTCACAGCAGGTCAACTGGTGTGTGGTTGCAACATTAAGGTCCCATTGGGTTCATTTTCGGAGAGAGGGACATCAGTTGCACCACAGGGCAGGGTGGAGGGTGCCATGCACGATACATTTTCTTTTTTCGGTAAGCATTTTTTTGTGTTTTATACTTTTGGAATTTTGGTTTTTGATATTGATTATAAAATGACCTTTTTCATGTTTGAAATGTACTAACTCGATTTTTCCTCACAGCGGGTCAACTGGTGTGTGGTTGCAACATTACGGTCCCATTGAGTACATTTTCGGAGCGAGGGACATCAGTTGCACCACAGGGCAGGGTGGAGGGTGCCATGCACGATACATTTTCTTTCTTCGGTAAGCATTTTTTTGTGTTTTATACTTTTGGGATTTTGGTTTTTGATGTTGATTATAAAATGACCTTTTTCATGTTTGAAATGTACTAACTCGATTTTTCCTCACAGCAGGTCAACTGGTGTGTGGTTGCAACATTACGGTCCCATTGAGTAAATTTTCGGAGAGAGGGACATCAGTTGCACCACAGGGCAGGGTGGAGGGTGCCATGCACGATACATTTTCTTTCTTCGGTAAGCATTTTTTTGTGATTTATACTTTTGGAATTTTGGTTTTTGATGTTGATTATAAAATGACCTTTTTCATGTTTGAAATGTACTAACTCCATTTTCCATCACAGCAGGTCAACTGGTGTGTGGTTGCAACATTAAGGTCCCATTGAGTACATTTTCGGAGAGAGGGACATCAGTTGCACCACAGGGCAGTGTGGAGGGTGCGGAGCTCTATACATTTTCTTTCTTTGGTAAGCATTTTCAAGTGTTATATACTTTTGGAATTTTGGT
Source organism: Schistocerca cancellata (assembly GCF_023864275.1). Taxonomy (NCBI): domain Eukaryota; kingdom Metazoa; phylum Arthropoda; class Insecta; order Orthoptera; family Acrididae; genus Schistocerca; species Schistocerca cancellata. Next base: position 730,132,828 of record NC_064631.1, read on the forward strand.
TTTTGATGTTGATTATAAAATGACCTTTTTCATGTTTGAAATGTACTAACTCGATTTTTCCTCACAGCAGGTCAACTGGTGTGTGGTTGCAACATTACGGTCCCATTGAATACATTTTTGGAGAGAGGGACATCAGTTGCACCACAGGGCAGGGTGGAGGGTGCCATGCACGATACATTTTCTTTCTTCGGTAAGCATTTTTTTGTGTTTTATACTTCTGGAATTTTGGTTTTTGATGTTGATTATAAAATGACCTTTTTCATATTTGAAATGTACTAACTTGATTTTTCCTCACAGCAGGTCAACTGGTGTGTGGTTGCAACAATACGGTCCCAATGAGTACATTTTCGGAGAGAGGGACATCAGTTGCACCACAGGGCAGGGTGGAGGGTGCCATGCACGATACATTTTCTTTCTTCGGTAAGCATTTTTTGGTGTTTTATACTTTTAGAATTTTGGTTTTTGATGTTGATTATAAAATGACCTTTTTCATGTTTGAAATGTACTAACTCGATTTTTCCTCACAGCAGGTCAACTGGTGTGTGGTTGCAACATTACGGTCCCATTGAGTACATTTTCGGAGAGAGGGACACCAGTTGCACCACAGGGCAGGGTGGAGGTTGCCATGCGCGAAACATTTTCTTTCTTCGGTAAGCATATTTTTGTGTTTTGTACTTTTGGAATTTTGGTTTTTGATGTTGATTATAAAATGACCTTTATCATGTCTGAAATGTACTAACTCGATTTTTCCTCACAGCAGGTCAACTGGTGTGTGGTTGCAACAATATGGTCCCATTGAGTACATTTTCGGAGAGAGGGACGTCAGTTGCACCACAGGGCAGTGTGGAGGGTGCGGAGCTCTATACATTTTCTTTCTTCGGTAAGCAATTTCTAGTGTTTTATACTTCTGGAATTTTGGTTTTTGATGTTGATTATAAAATGACCTTTATCATGTCTGAAATGTACTAACTCGATTTTTCCTCACAGCAGGTCAACTGGTGTGTGGTTGCAACATTACGGTCCCATTGAGTACATTTTCCGAGAGAAGGACATCAGTTGCACCACAGGGCAGGGTGGAGGGTGCCATGCACGATACATTTTCTTACTTCGGTAAGCATTTTCTAGTGTTTTATACTTTTGGAATTTTGGTTTTTGATGTTGATTATAAAATGACCTTTTTCATGTTTGAAATGTACTAACTCCATTTTCCATCACAGCAGGTCAACTGGTGTGTGGTTGCAACATTAAGGTCCCATTGAGTACATTTTCAGAGAGAGGGACATCAGATGCACCACAGGGAAGGCCGGAGGGTGCCATGCACGATACATTTTCCTTCTTCGGTAAGCATTTTTTTGTGTTTTATACTTTTGGAATTTTGGTTTTTGGTTTGATTATAAAATGACCTTTTTCATGTTTGAAATGTACTAACTCGATTTTTCCTCACAGCAGGTCAACTGGTGTGTGGTTGCAACATTACAGTCCCATTGAGTACATTTTCGGAGAGAGGGACACCAGTTGCACCACAGGGCAGGGTGGAAGGTGCCATGCACGAAACATTTTCTTTCTTCGATAAGGATTTTTTTGTGTTTAATACTTTTGGAAATTTGGTTTTTGATGGTGATTATAAAATGACCTTTTTCATGTCTGAAATGTACTAACTCGATTTTTCCTCACAGCAGGTCAACTGGTGTGTGGTTGCAACATTACGGTCCCATTGAGTACATTATCGGAGAGAGGGACATCAGTTGCACCACAGGGCAGGGTGGAGGGTTCCATGCACGATACATTTTCTTTGGTCGGTAAGCATTTTCTAGTGTTTTATGCTTTTGGAATTTTGGTCTTTGATGTTGATTATAAAATGACCTTTTTCATGTTTGAAATGTACTAACTCCATTTTCCATCACAGCAGGTCAACTGGTGTGTGGTTGCAACATTAAGGTCCCATTGAGTACATTTTCGGAGAGAGGGACATCAGTTGCACCACAGGGCAGGGCGGAGGGTGCAGTGCACGATACATTTTCTTTCTTCGGTAAGCATTTTTTTGTGTTTAATACTTTTGGAATTTTGGTTTTTGATGTTGATTATAAAATGACCTTTTTCATGTTTGAAATGTACTAACTCGATTATCCTCACAGCAGGTCAACTGGTGTGTGGTTGCAACGTTACGGTCCCATTGAGTACATTTTCGGAGAGAGGGACATCAGTTGCACCACAGGGCAGGGTGGAGGGTGCCATGCACGATACATTTTCTTTCTTCGGTAAGCATTTTTTAGTGTTTAATACTTTGGAATTTTGGTTTTTCATGTTGATTATAAAACGACCTTTTTCCCGTTTGAAATGTACTAACTCGATTTTTCCTCACAGCAGGTCATCTGGTGTGTGTTTGCATCATTATGGTCCCAATGAGTACATTTTCGGAGAGAGGGAGATCAGTTGCACCACAGGCAGGGTGGAGGGCGCCATGCACGATACATTTTCTTTCTTCGGTAAGCATTTTTTTGTGTTTAATACTTTTGGAATTTTGGTTTTTGATGTTGATTATAAAATGACCTTTTTCATCTTTGATATGTACTAACTCAATTTTACCTCACAGCAGGTCAACTGGTGTGTGGTTGCAACATTACAGTCCCAATGAGAACATTTTCGGAGAGAATGACATCAGTTGCACCACAGGGCAGGGTGGAGGGTGCCATGCACGTTACATTTTGTTTCTTCGGTAAGAATTTTCTAGTGTTTTATACTTTTGGAATTTTGGTTTTTGATGTTGATTATAAAATGACCTTTTTCATGTTTGAAATGTACAAACTCCATTTTCCATCACAGCTGGTGAACTGGTGTGTGGTTGCAACATTACGGTCCCATTGAGTACATTTTCGGAGAGAGGGACATCAGTTGCACCACAGGGCAGGTTGGAGGGTGCCATGCACGATACATTTTCTTTCTTCGGTAAACATTATTTTGTGTTTTATACTTTTGGAATTTTGGTTTTTGATGTTGATTATAAAATGACCTTTTTCATGTTTGAAATGTACTAACTCGATTTTTCCTCACAGCAGGTCAACTGGTGTGTGGTTGCAACATTACGGTCACATTGAGTACATTTTCGGAGAGAGGGACATCAGTTGCACCACAGGGCAGGGTGGAGGGTGCCATGCATGATACATTTTCTTTCTTCGGTAAGCATTTTTTTGTGTTTTATACTTTTGGAATTTTGGTTTTTGATGTTGATTATAAAATAACCGTTTTCATGTTTGAAATGTACTAACTCGATTTTTCCTCACAGCAGGTCAACTGGTGTGTGGTTGCAACATTACGGTCCCATTGAGTACATTTTCGGAGTGAGGGACATCAGTTGCACCACAGGGCAGGGTGGAGGGTGCCGTGCACGATACATTTTCTTTCTTCGGTAAGCATTTTCTAGTGTTTTATACTTTTGGAATTTTGGTTTTTGATGTTGATTATAAAATGACCTTTTTCATTTTTCATATGTACTAACTCCATTTTCCTTCACAGCAGGTCAACTGGTGTGAGGTTGCAACATTAAAGTCCCATTGAGTACATTTTCGGAGAGAGAGAGATCAGTTGCACCACAGGGCAGGGCGGAGGGTTCAGTGCACGATACATTTTGTTTCTTCGGTAAGCATTTTTTTGTGTTTTATGCTTTCGGAATTTTGGTCTTTGATGTTGGTTATAAAATGACCTTTTTCGTGTTTGAAATGTACTAACATGATTTTTCCTCACAGCCGGTCAACAGGTGTGTGGCTGCAACATTAAGGTCCCATTGAGTACATTTTCGGAGAGAGGGACATCAGTTGCACCACAGGGCAGGATGGAGGGTGCCATGCACGATACATTTTATTTCTTTGGTAAGCATTTTTTTGTGTTTTATACTTTTTGAATTTTGGTTTTTGATAATGATTATAAAATGACCTTTTTCATGTTTGAAATGTACTAACTCGATTTTTCCTCACAGGAGGTCAACTGGTGTGTGGTTGCAACATTTTGGTCCCATTGACTACATTTTCGGAGAGAGGGACATCAGTTGCACCACAGGGCAGTGTGGAGGGTGCGGAGCTCTATACATTTTCTTTCTTCGGTAAGCAATTTCTAGTGTTTTATACTTCTGGAATTTTGGTTTTTGATGTTGATTATAAAATGACCTTTATCATGTCTGAAATGTACTAAGTCGATTTTTCCTCACAGCAGGTCAACTGGTGTGTGGTTGCAACATTACGGTCCCATTGAGTACATTTTCGGAGAGAAGGACATCAGTTGCACCACAGGGCAGGGTGGAGGGTGCCATGCACGATACATTTTCTTACTTCGGTAAGCATTTTCTAGTGTTTTATACTTTTGGAATTTTGGTTTTTGATGTTGATTATAAAATGACCTTTTTCATGTTTGAAATGTACTAACTCCATTTTCCATCACAGCAGGTCAACTGGTGTGTGGTTGCAACATTAAGGTCCCATTGAGTACATTTTCGGAGAGAGGGACATCAGATGCACCACAGGGAAGGCCGGAGGGTGCCATGCACGATACATTTTCCTTCTTCGGTAAGCATTTTTTTGTGTTTTATACTTTTGGAATTTTGGTTTTTGGTTTGATTATAAAATGACCTTTTTCATGTTTGAAATGTACTAACTCGATTTTTCCTCACAGCAGGTCAACTGGTGTGTGGTTGCAACATTACAGTCCCATTGAGTACATTTTCGGAGAGAGGGACACCAGTTGCACCACAGGGCAGGGTGGAAGGTGCCATGCACGAAACATTTTCTTTCTTCGATAAGGATTTTTTTGTGTTTAATACTTTTGGAAATTTGGTTTTTGATGGTGATTATAAAATGACCTTTTTCATGTCTGAAATGTACTAACTCGATTTTTCCTCACAGCAGGTCAACTGGTGTGTGGTTGCAACAATACGGTCCCATTGAGTACATTTTCAGAGAGAGGGACATCAGTTGCACAACAGGCCAGGGTGGAGGGTGCCATGCACGATACATTTTCTTTCTTCGGTAAGCATTTTTTTGTGTTTTATTCTTTTGGAATTTTGGTTTTTGATGTTGATTATAAAATGACTTTTTTCGTGTTTGAAATGAACTAACTCGATTTTTCCTCACAGCAGGTCAGCTGGTGTGTGGTTGCAACATTACGGTCCCATTGAGTACATTTTCGGAGAGAGGGACATCAGTTGCACCACAGGGCAGTGTGGTGGGTGGCATGCACGATACATTATCTTTCTTCGGTAAGCATTTTTTTGTGTTTTATTCTTTTGGAATTTTGGTTTTTGATGTTGATTATAAAATGACTTTTTTCGTGTTTGAAATGAACTAACTCGATTTTTCCTCACAGCAGGTCAGCTGGTGTGTGGTTGCAACATTACGGTCCCATTGAGTACATTTTCGGAGAGAGGGACATCAGTTGCACCACAGGGCAGGGTGGAGGGTGCCATGCACGATACATTTTCTTTCTTCGGTAAGCATTTTTTCGTGTTTAATACTTTTGGAATTTTGGTTTTTGATGTTGATTATAAAATGACCTTTTTCATGTTTGAAATGTACTAACTCTATTTTTCCTCACAGCAGGTCAACTGGTGTGTGGTTGCAACATTACGGTCCCATTGAGTACATTATCGGAGAGAGGGACATCAGTTGCACCACAGGGCAGGGTGGAGGGTTCCATGCACGATACATTTTCTTTGGTCGGTAAGCATTTTCTAGTGTTTTATGCTTTTGGAATTTTGGTCTTTGATGTTGATTATAAAATGACCTTTTTCATGTTTGAAATGTACTAACTCCATTTTTCATCACAGCAGGTCAACTGGTGTGTGGTTGCAACATTAAGGTCCCATTGAGTACATTTTCGGAGAGAGGGACATCAGTTGCACCACAGGGCAGGGCGGAGGGTGCAGTGCACGATACATTTTCTTTCTTCGGTAAGCATTTTTTTGTGTTTAATACTTTTGGAATTTTGGTTTTTGATGTTGATTATAAAATGACCTTTTTCATGTTTGAAATGTACTAACTCGATTATCCTCACAGCAGGTCAACTGGTGTGTGGTTGCAACGTTACGGTCCCATTGAGTACATTTTCGGAGAGAGGGACATCAGTTGCACCACAGGGCAGGGTGGAGGGCGCCATGCACGATACATTTTCTTTCTTCGGTAAGCATTTTTTAGTGTTTAATACTTTGGAATTTTGGTTTTTCATGTTGATTATAAAACGACCTTTTTCCTGTTTGAAATGTACTAACTCGATTTTTCCTCACAGCAGGTCATCTGGTGTGTGTTTGCAACATTATGGTCCCAATGAGTACATTTTCGGAGAGAGGGAGATCAGTTGCACCACAGGCAGGGTGGAGGGCGCCATGCACGATACATTTTCTTTCTTCGGTAAGCATTTTTTTGTGTTTAATACTTTTGGAAATTTGGTTTTTGATGTTGATTATAAAATGACCTTTTTCATCTTTGATATGTACTAACTCAATTTTACCTCACAGCAGGTCAACTGGTGTGTGGTTGCAACATTACAGTCCCAATGAGTACATTTTCGGAGAGAATGACATCAGTTGCACCACAGGGCAGGGTGGAGGGTGCCATGCACGTTACATTTTGTTTCTTCGGTAAGAATTTTCTAGTGTTTTATACTTTTGGAATTTTGGTTTTTGATGTTGATTATAAAATGACCTTTTTCATGTTTGAAATGTACAAACTCCATTTTCCATCACAGCTGGTGAACTGGTGTGTGGTTGCAACATTACGGTCCCATTCAGTACATTTTCGGAGAGAGGGACATCAGTTGCACCACAGGGCAGGGTGGAGGGTGCCATGCACGATACATTTTCTTTCTTCGGTAAACATTATTTTGTGTTTTATACTTTTGGAATTTTGGTTTTTGATGTTGATTATAAAATGACCTTTTTCATGTTTGAAATGTACTAACTCGATTTTTCCTCACAGCAGGTCAACTGGTGTGTGGTTGCAACATTACGGTCACATTGAGTACATTTTCGGAGAGAGGGACATCAGTTGCACCACAGGGCAGGGTGGAGGGTGCCATGCATGATACATTTTCTTTCTTCGGTAAGCATTTTTTTGTGTTTTATACTTTTGGAATTTTGGTTTTTGATGTTGATTATAAAATAACCGTTTTCATGTTTGAAATGTACTAACTCGATTTTTCCTCACAGCAGGTCAACTGGTGTGTGGTTGCAACATTACGGTCCCATTGAGTACATTTTCGGAGAGAGGGACATCAGTTGCACCACAGGGCAGGGTGGAGGGTGCCGTGCACGATACATTTTCATTCTTCGGTAAGCATTTTCTAGTGTTTTATACTTTTGGAATTTTGGTTTTTGATGTTGATTATAAAATGACCTTTTTCATTTTTGATATGTACTAACTCCATTTTCCTTCACAGCAGGTCAACTGGTGTGAGGTTGCAACATTAAAGTCCCATTGAGTACATTTTCGGAGAGAGAGACATCAGTTGCACCACAGGGCAGGGCGGAGGGTTCAGTGCACGATACATTTTGTTTCTTCGGTAAGCATTTTTTTGTGTTTTATGCTTTCGGAATTTTGGTCTTTGATGTTGGTTATAAAATGACCTTTTTCGTGTTTGAAATGTACTAACATGATTTTTCCTCACAGCCGGTCAACAGGTGTGTGGCTGCAACATTAAGGTCCCATTGAGTACTTTTTCGGAGAGAGGGACATCAGTTGCACCACAGGGCAGGATGGAGGGTGCCATGCACGATACATTTTATTTCTTTGGTAAGCATTTTTTTGTGTTTTATACTTTTTGAATTTTGGTTTTTGATAATGATTATAAAATGACCTTTTTCATGTTTGAAATGTACAAACTCGATTTTTCCTCGCAGGAGGTCAACTGGTGTGTGGTTGCAACATTTTGGTCCCATTGACTACATTTTCGGAGAGAGGGACATCAGTTGCACCACAGGGCAGGGTGGAGGGTGCCATGCACGATACATTTTCTTTCTTCGGAAAGCAATTTTTTGTGTTTAATACTATTGGAATTTTGGTTTTTGATGTTGATTATAAAATGACCTTTTTCATGTTTGAAATGTACTAACTCGATATTACCTCACAGCAGGTCAACTGGTGTGTGGTTGCAACGTTACGGTCCCATTGAGTACATTTTCGGAGAGAAGGACATCAGTTGCACCACAGGGCCATGCACGATACATTTTCTTTCGTCGGTAAGCATTTTCTAGTGTTTTATACTTTTGGAATTTTGGTTTTTGATGTTGATTATAAAAAGACCTTTTTCATGTTTGAAATGTACTAACTCCATTTTCCATCACAGCAGGTCAACTGGCAACTGGTGTGTGGTTGCAACATTAAGGTCCCATTGAGTACATTTTCGGAGAGAGGGACATCAGTTGCACCACAGGGTAGGGCGGAGGGTGCAGTGCACGATACATTTTCTTTCTTCGGTAAGCATTTTTTTGTGTTTAATACTTTTGGAATTTTTATTTTGATGTTGATTACAAAATGACCTTTTTCATGTTTGAAATGTACTAACTCGATTTTTCCTCACAGCAGGTCAACTGGTGTGTGGTTGCAACATTACGGTCCCATTGAGTACATTTTCGGAGAGAGGGACATGAGTTGCACCACAGGGCAGTGTGGAGGGTGCGGAGCTCTATACATTTTCTTTCTTCGGTAAGCATTTTCTAGTGTTTTATACTTTTGGAATTTTGGTTTTTGACGTTGATTATAAAATGACCTTTTTCATGTTTGAAATTTACGCACTCGATTTTTTCTCACAGCAGGTCAACTGGTGTGTGGTTGCAACATTACGGTCCCATTGAGTACATTTTCGGAGAGAGGGACATCAGTTGCACCACAGGGCAGGGTTAAGGGTGCCATGCACGATACATTTTCTTTCTTCGGTAAGCATTTTTTTGTGTTTTATACTTTTGGAATTTTGGTTTTTGATGTTGATTATAAAATGACCTTTATCATGTTTGAAATGTACTAACTCGATTTTTCCTCACAGCAGGTCAACTGGTGTGTGGTTGCAACTTTATGGTCCCATTGAGTACGTTTTCGGAGAGAGGGACATCAGTTGCACCACAGGGTAGGGCGGAGGGTGCAGTGCACGATACATTTTCTTTCTTCGGTAAGCATTTTTTTGTGTTTAATACTTTTGGAATTTTTATTTTGATGTTGATTATAAAATGACCTTTTTCATGTTTGAAATGTACTAACTCGATTTTTCCTCACAGCAGGTCAACTGGTGTGTGGTTGCAACATTACGGTCCTATTGAGTACATTTTCGGAGAGAGGGACATCAGTTGCACCACAGGGCAGGGCGGAGGGTGCAGTGCACGATACATTTTCTTTCTTCGGTAAGCATTTTTTTGTGTTTAATACTTTTGGAATTTTATTTTGGTGTTGATTATAAAATGACATTTTTCATGTTTGAAATGTACTAACTCGATTTTTCTCACAGCAGGTCAATTGGTGTGTGGTTGCAACATTACGGACCTAATGAGTACATTTTCCGAGAGAGGGACATCAGTTGCAGCACAGGGCAGGGTGGAGGGTGCCTTGCACGATACATTTTCTTTCTTCGGTAAGCATTTTTTTGTGTTTAATACTTTTGGAATTTTATTTTGGTGTTGATTATAATATGACCTTTTTCATGTTTGAAATGTACTAACTCGATTTTTCCTCACAGGAGGTCAACTGGTGTGTGGTTGCAACATTTTGGTCCCATTGACTACATTTTCGGAGAGAGGGACATCAGTTGCACCACAGGGTAGGGCGGAGGGTGCAGTGCACGACACATTTTCTTTGTTCTGTAAGCATTTTTTTGTGTTTTATACTTTTGGAATTTTGGTTTTTGACGTTGGTTATAAAATGACCTTTTTCATGATTGAAATGTACTAACTCAATTTTTCCTCACAGCAGGTCAACTGGTGTGTGGTTGCAACATTACGGTCACATTGAGTACATTTTCGGAGAGAGGGACATCAGTTGCACCACAGGGCAGGGTGGAGGGTGCCATGCATGATACATTTTCTTTCTTCGGTAAGCATTTTTTTGTGTTTTATACTTTTGGAATTTTGGTTTTTGATGTTGATTATAAGATAACCGTTTTCATGTTTGAAATGTACTAACTCGATTTTTCCTCACAGCAGGTCAACTGGTGTGTGGTTGCAACATTACGGTCCCATTGAGTACATTTTCGGAGAGAGGGACATCAGTTGCACCACAGGGCAGGGTGGAGGGTGCCGTGCACGATACATTTTCATTCTTCGGTAAGCATTTTCTAGTGTTTTATACTTTTGGAATTTTGGTTTTTGATGTTGATTATAAAATGACCTTTTTCATTTTTGATATGTACTAACTCCATTTTCCTTCACAGCAGGTCAACTGGTGTGAGGTTGCAACATTAAAGTCCCATTGAGTACATTTTCGGAGAGAGAGACATCAGTTGCACCACAGGGCAGGGCGGAGGGTTCAGTGCACGATACATTTTGTTTCTTCGGTAAGCATTTTTTTGTGTTTTATGCTTTCGGAATTTTGGTCTTTGATGTTGGTTATAAAATGACCTTTTTCGTGTTTGAAATGTACTAACATGATTTTTCCTCACAGCCGGTCAACAGGTGTGTGGCTGCAACATTAAGGTCCCATTGAGTACTTTTTCGGAGAGAGGGACATCAGTTGCACCACAGGGCAGGATGGAGGGTGCCATGCACGATACATTTTATTTCTTAGGTAAGCATTTTTTTGTGTTTTATACTTTTTGAATTTTGGTTTTTGATAATGATTATAAAATGACCTTTTTCATGTTTGAAATGTACAAACTCGATTTTTCCTCGCAGGAGGTCAACTGGTGTGTGGTTGCAACATTTTGGTCCCATTGACTACATTTTCGGAGAGAGGGACATCAGTTGCACCACAGGGCAGGGTGGAGGGTGCCATGCACGATACATTTTCTTTCTTCGGAAAGCAATTTTTTGTGTTTAATACTATTGGAATTTTGGTTTTTGATGTTGATTATAAAATGACCTTTTTCATGTTTGAAATGTACTAACTCGATATTACCTCACAGCAGGTCAACTGGTGTGTGGTTGCAACGTTACGGTCCCATTGAGTACATTTTCGGAGAGAAGGACATCAGTTGCACCACAGGGCCATGCACGATACATTTTCTTTCGTCGGTAAGCATTTTCTAGTGTTTTATACTTTTGGAATTTTGGTTTTTGATGTTGATTATAAAAAGACCTTTTTCATGTTTGAAATGTACTAACTCCATTTTCCATCACAGCAGGTCAACTGGCAACTGGTGTGTGGTTGCAACATTAAGGTCCCATTGAGTACATTTTCGGAGAGAGGGACATCAGTTGCACCACAGGGTAGGGCGGAGGGTGCAGTGCACGATACATTTTCTTTCTTCGGTAAGCATTTTTTTGTGTTTAATACTTTTGGAATTTTTATTTTGATGTTGATTACAAAATGACCTTTTTCATGTTTGAAATGTACTAACTCGATTTTTCCTCACAGCAGGTCAACTGGTGTGTGGTTGCAACATTACGGTCCCATTGAGTACATTTTCGGAGAGAGGGACATGAGTTGCACCACAGGGCAGTGTGGAGGGTGCGGAGCTCTATACATTTTCTTTCTTCGGTAAGCATTTTCTAGTGTTTTATACTTTTGGAATTTTGGTTTTTGACGTTGATTATAAAATGACCTTTTTCATGTTTGAAATTTACGCACTCGATTTTTTCTCACAGCAGGTCAACTGGTGTGTGGTTGCAACATTACGGTCCCATTGAGTACATTTTCGGAGAGAGGGACATCAGTTGCACCACAGGGCAGGGTTAAGGGTGCCATGCACGATACATTTTCTTTCTTCGGTAAGCATTTTTTTGTGTTTTATACTTTTGGAATTTTGGTTTTTGATGTTGATTATAAAATGACCTTTATCATGTTTGAAATGTACTAACTCGATTTTTCCTCACAGCAGGTCAACTGGTGTGTGGTTGCAACTTTATGGTCCCATTGAGTACGTTTTCGGAGAGAGGGACATCAGTTGCACCACAGGGTAGGGCGGAGGGTGCAGTGCACGATACATTTTCTTTCTTCGGTAAGCATTTTTTTGTGTTTAATACTTTTGGAATTTTTATTTTGATGTTGATTATAAAATGACCTTTTTCATGTTTGAAATGTACTAACTCGATTTTTCCTCACAGCAGGTCAACTGGTGTGTGGTTGCAACATTACGGTCCTATTGAGTACATTTTCGGAGAGAGGGACATCAGTTGCACCACAGGGCAGGGCGGAGGGTGCAGTGCACGATACATTTTCTTTCTTCGGTAAGCATTTTTTTGTGTTTAATACTTTTGGAATTTTATTTTGGTGTTGATTATAAAATGACATTTTTCATGTTTGAAATGTACTAACTCGATTTTTCTCACAGCAGGTCAATTGGTGTGTGGTTGCAACATTACGGACCTAATGAGTACATTTTCCGAGAGAGGGACATCAGTTGCAGCACAGGGCAGGGTGGAGGGTGCCTTGCACGATACATTTTCTTTCTTCGGTAAGCATTTTTTTGTGTTTAATACTTTTGGAATTTTATTTTGGTGTTGATTATAATATGACCTTTTTCATGTTTGAAATGTACTAACTCGATTTTTCCTCACAGGAGGTCAACTGGTGTGTGGTTGCAACATTTTGGTCCCATTGACTACATTTTCGGAGAGAGGGACATCAGTTGCACCACAGGGTAGGGCGGAGGGTGCAGTGCACGACACATTTTCTTTGTTCTGTAAGCATTTTTTTGTGTTTTATACTTTTGGAATTTTGGTTTTTGACGTTGGTTATAAAATGACCTTTTTCATGATTGAAATGTACTAACTCAATTTTTCCTCACAGCAGGTCAACTGGTGTGTGGTTGCAACATTACGGTCCCATTGAGTACATTTTCGGAGAGAAGGACATCAGTTGCACCACAGGGCAGGGTGGAGGGTGCCATGCACGATACATTTTCTTTCGTCGGTAAGCATTTTCTAGTGTTTTATACTTTTGGAATTTTGGTTTTTGATGTTGATTATAAAATGACCTTTTTCATGTTTGAAATGTACTAACTCCATTTTCCATCACAGCAGGTGAACTGGTGTGTGGTTGCAACATTAAGGTCCCATTGAGTACATTTTCGGAGAGAGGGACATCAGTTGCACCACAGGGCAGGGCGGAGGGTGCAGTGCACGATACATTTTCTTTCTTCGGTAAGCATTTTTTTGTGTTTAATACTTTTGGAATTTTATTTTGGTGTTGATTATAAAATGACCTTTTTCATGTTTGAAATGTACTAACTCGATTTTTCTCACAGCAGGTCAACTGGTGTGTGGTAGCAACATTACGGACCTAATGAGTACATTTTCCGAGAGAGGGACATCAGTTGCAGCACAGGGCAGGGTGGAGGGTGCCCTGCACGATACATTTTCTTTCTTCGGTAAGCATTTCTTTGTGTTTTATACTCTTGGAATTTTGGTTTTTGATGTTGATTATAAAATGACCTTTTTCATGTTTGAAATGTACTAACTCGATTTTTCCTCACAGCAGGTCAACTGGTGTGTGGTTGCAGCATTACAGTCCCATTGAGTACATTTTCGGAGAGAGGGACATCAGTTGCACCACAGGGCAGGGTGGAGGGTGCCACGCACGATACATTTTATTTCTTCGGTAAGCATTTTTTTGTGTTTAATTTTTTTGGAATTTTGGTTTTTGATGTTGATTATAAAATGACCTTTTTCATGATTGAAATGTACTAACTCGATTTTTCCTCAAAGCAGGTCAACTGGTGTGTGGTTGCAACATTACGGTCCCATTGAGTACATTTTTGGAAAGAGGGACATCAGTTGCACCACAGGGCAGGGTGGAGGGTTCCATGCACGATACATTTTCTTTCGTCGGTAAGCATTTTCTAGTGTTTTATACTTTTGGAATTTTGGTTTTTGATGTTGATTATAAAATGACCTTTTTCATGTTTGAAATGTACTAACTCGATTTTTTCTCACAGCAGGTCAACTGGTGTGCGGTTGCAACATTACAGTCCCATTGAGTACATTTTCGGAGAGAGGGACATCAGTTGCACCACAGGGCAGGGTGGAGGGTGCCATGCACGATACATTTTCTTTCTTCGGTAAGCATTTTTTTGTGTTTTATACTTTTGGAATTTTGGTTTTTGATGTTGATTATAAAATGACCTTTTTCATGTTTGAAATGTACTAACTCGATTTTTCCTCACAGCAGGTCAACTGGTGTGTGGTCGCAACATTACGGTCCCATTGAGTACATTTTCGGAGAGAGGGACATCAGTTGCACCACAGGGCAGGATGGAGGGTGCCATGCACGACACATTTTCTTTCATCTGTAACCATTTTTTTGTGTTTTATACTCTTGGAATTTTGGTTTTTGATGTTGATTATAAAATGACCTTTTTCATGTTTGAAATGTACTAACTCGATTTTTCCTCACAGCAGGTCAACTGGTGTGTGGTTGCAACATTACAGTCTCATTGAGTACATTTTCGGAGAGAGGGACATCAGTTGCACCACAGCGCAGGGTGGAGGGTGCCACACACGATACATTTTATTTCTTCGGTAAGCATTTTTTTGTGTTTAATTTTTTTGGAATTTTGGTTTTTGATGTTGATTATAAAATGACCTTTTTCATGTTTGAAATGTACTAACTCGATTTTTCCTCAAAGCAGGTCAACTGGTGTGTGGTTGCAACATTACGGTCCCATTGAGTACATTTTCGGAGAGAGGGACATAAGTTGCACCACAGGGCAGGATGGAGGGTGCCATGCACGACACATTTTCTTTCTTCTGTAAGCATTTTTTTGTGTTTTATACTTTTGGAATTTTGGTTTTTGACGTTGGTTATAAAATGACCTTTTTCATGTTTGAAATGTACTAACTCGATTTTTCTCACAGCAGGTCAACTGGTGTGTGGTTGCAACATTACGGACCTAATGAGTACATTTTCCGAGAGAGGGACATCAGTTGCAGCACAGGGCAGGGTGGAGGGTGCCTTGCACGATACATTTTCTTTCTTCGGTAAGCATTTTTTTGTGTTTAATACTTTTGGAATTTTATTTTGGTGTTGATTATAATATGACCTTTTTCATGTTTGAAATGTACTAACTCGATTTTTCCTCACAGGAGGTCAACTGGTGTGTGGTTGCAACATTTTGGTCCCATTGAGTACATTTTCGGAGAGAGGGACATCAGTTGCACCACAGGGCAGGGTGGAGGGTGCCATGCACGATACATTTTCTTTCTTCGGCAAGCAATTTTTTGTGTTTAATGCTTTTGGAATTTGGGTTTTTGATGCTGATTATAAAATGACCTTTTTCATGTTTGAAATGTACTAACTCGATATTACCTCACAGCAGGTCAACTGGTGTGTGGTTGCAACATTACGGTCCCATTGAGTACATTTTCGGAGAGAAGGACATCAGTTGCACAACAGGGCCATGCACGATACATTTTCTTTCGTCGGTAAGCATTTTCTAGTGTTTTATACTTTTGGAATTTTGGTTTTTGATGTTGATTATAAAAAGACCTTTTTCATGTTTGAAATGTACTAACTCCATTTTCCATCACAGCAGGTCAACTGGCAACTGGTGTGTGGTTGCAACATTAAGGTCCCATTGAGTACATTTTCGGAGAGAGGGACATCAGTTGCACCACAGGGTAGGGCGGAGGGTGCAGTGCACGACACATTTTCTTTGTTCTGTAAGCATTTTTTTGTGTTTTATACTTTTGGAATTTTGGTTTTTGACGTTGGTTATAAAATGACCTTTTTCATGATTGAAATGTACTAACTCAATTTTTCCTCACAGCAGGTCAACTGGTGTGTGGTTGCAACATTACGGTCCCATTGAGTACATTTTCGGAGAGAAGGACATCAGTTGCACCACAGGGCAGGGTGGAGGGTGCCATGCACGATACATTTTCTTTCGTCGGTAAGCATTTTCTAGTGTTTTATACTTTTGGAATTTTGGTTTTTGATGTTGATTATAAAATGACCTTTTTCATGTTTGAAATGTACTAACTCCATTTTCCATCACAGCACGTGAACTGGTGTGTGGTTGCAACATTAAGGTCCCATTGAGTACATTTTCGGAGAGAGGGACATCAGTTGCACCACAGGGCAGGGCGGAGGGTGCAGTGCACGATACATTTTCTTTCTTCGGTAAGCATTTTTTTGTGTTTAATACTTTTGGAATTTTATTTTGGTGTTGATTATAAAATGACCTTTTTCATGTTTGAAATGTACTAACTCGATTTTTCTCACAGCAGGTCAACTGGTGTGTGGTAGCAACATTACGGACCTAATGAGTACATTTTCCGAGAGAGGGACATCAGTTGCAGCACAGGGCAGGGTGGAGGGTGCCCTGCACGATACATTTTCTTTCTTCGGTAAGCATTTCTTTGTGTTTTATACTCTTGGAATTTTGGTTTTTGATGTTGATTATAAAATGACCTTTTTCATGTTTGAAATGTACTAACTCGATTTTTCCTCACAGCAGGTCAACTGGTGTGTGGTTGCAGCATTACAGTCCCATTGAGTACATTTTCGGAGAGAGGGACATCAGTTGCACCACAGGGCAGGGTGGAGGGTGCCACGCACGATACATTTTATTTCTTCGGTAAGCATTTTTTTGTGTTTAATTTTTTTGGAATTTTGGTTTTTGATGTTGATTATAAAATGACCTTTTTCATGATTGAAATGTACTAACTCGATTTTTCCTCAAAGCAGGTCAACTGGTGTGTGGTTGCAACATTACGGTCCCATTGAGTACATTTTTGGAAAGAGGGACATCAGTTGCACCACAGGGCAGGGTGGAGGGTTCCATGCACGATACATTTTCTTTCGTCGGTAAGCATTTTCTAGTGTTTTATACTTTTGGAATTTTGGTTTTTGATGTTGATTATAAAATGACCTTTTTCATGTTTGAAATGTACTAATTCCATTTTCCATCACAGCAGGTCAACTGGTGTGTGGTTGCAACATTAAGGTCCCATTGAGTACATTTTCAGAGAGAGGGACATCAGTTGCACCACAGAGCAGTGTGGAGGGTGCGGAGCTCTATACATTTTCTTTCTTCTGTAAGCATTTTCTAGTGTTTTATACTTTTGGAATTTTGGTTTTTGATGATGATTATAAAATGACCTCTTTCATGTTTGAAATGTACTAACTCGATTTTTCCTCACAGCAGGCCAACTGGTGTGTGGTTGCAACATTACGGTCCCATTGAGTACATTTTCGGAGAGAGGGACATCAGTTGCACCACAGGGCAGGGTGGAGGGTGCCTTGCACGATACATTTTCTTTCTTTGGTATGCATTTTTTTGTGTTTTATACTTTTGGAATTTTGGTTTTTGACGTTGATTATAAAATGACCTTTTTCATGTTTGAAATGTACTAACTCGATTTTTTCTCACAGCAGGTCAACTGGTGTGCGGTTGCAACATTACAGTCCCATTGAGTACATTTTCGGAGAGAGGGACATCAGTTGCACCACAGGGCAGGGTGGAGGGTGCCATGCACGATACATTTTCTTTCTTCGGTAAGCATTTTTTTGTGTTTTATACTTTTGGAATTTTGGTTTTTGATGTTGATTATAAAATGACCTTTTTCATGTTTGAAATGTACTAACTCGATTTTTCCTCACAGCAGGTCAAGTGGTGTGTGGTTGCAACATTACGGTCCCATTGAGTACATTTTCGGAGAGAGGGACATCAGTTGCACCACAGGGCAGGATGGAGGGTGCCATGCACGACACATTTTCTTTCATCTGTAACCATTTTTTTGTGTTTTATACTCTTGGAATTTTGGTTTTTGATGTTGATTATAAAATGACCTTTTTCATGTTTGAAATGTACTAACTCGATTTTTCCTCACAGCAGGTCAACTGGTGTGTGGTTGCAACATTACAGTCTCATTGAGTACATTTTCGGAGAGAGGGACATCAGTTGCACCACAGCGCAGGGTGGAGGGTGCCACACACGATACATTTTATTTCTTCGGTAAGCATTTTTTTGTGTTTAATTTTTTTGGAATTTTGGTTTTTGATGTTGATTATAAAATGACCTTTTTCATGTTTGAAATGTACTAACTCGATTTTTCCTCAAAGCAGGTCAACTGGTGTGTGGTTGCAACATTACGGTCCCATTGAGTACATTTTCGGAGAGAGGGACATAAGTTGCACCACAGGGCAGGATGGAGGGTGCCATGCACGACACATTTTCTTTCTTCTGTAAGCATTTTTTTGTGTTTTATACTTTTGGAATTTTGGTTTTTAACGTTGGTTATAAAATGACCTTTTTCATGATTGAAATGTACTGACTCAATTTTTCCTCACAGCAGGTCAACTGGTGTGTGGTTGCAACATTACGGTCCCATTGAGTACATTTTCGGAGAGAAGGACATCAGTTGCACCACAGGGCAGGTTGGAGGGTGACATGCACGATACATTTTCTTTCGTCGGTAAGCATTTTCTAGTGTTTTATACTTTTGGAATTTTGGTTTTTGATGTTGATTATAAAATGACCTTTTTCATGTTTGAAATGTACTAACTCCATTTTCCATCACAGCAGGTCAACTGGTGTGTGGTTGCAACATTAAGGTCCCATTGAGTACATTTTCGGAGAGAGGGACATCAGTTGCACTACAGGGTAAGGCAGAGGGTGCAGTGCACGATACATTTTCTTTCCTCGGTAAGCATTTTTTTGTGTTTTATACTCTTGGAATTTTGGTTTTTTATGTTGATTATAAAATGACCTTTTTCATGTTGAAATGTACTTACTCGATTTTTCCTCACAGCAGGTCTACTGGTGTGTGGTTGCAACATTACTGTCCCATTGAGTACATTTTCGGAGAGAGGGACATCAGTTGCACCACAGGGCAGGGTGGAGGGTGCCACGCACGATACATTTTCTTTCTTCGGTAAGCATTGTTTGTGTTTTATACTTTTGGAATTTTGGTTTTTGATGTCAATTATAAAACGACCTTTTTCATGTTTGAAATGTACTAACTCGATTTTTCCTCACAGCAGGTTAACTGGTGTGTGGTTGCAACATTACGGTTCCATTGAGTACATTTTCGGAGAGAGGGACATCAGTTGCACCACAGGGCAGGATGGAGGGTGCCATGCACGACACATTTTCTTTCTTCTGTAAGCATTTTTTTGTGTTTTATACTTGTGGAATTTTGGTTTTTGATGTTGGTTATAAAATGACCTTTTTCATGATTGAAATGTACTAACTCAATTTTTCCTCACAGCAGGTCAACTGATGTGTGGTTGCAACATTATGGTCCCATTGAGTACATTTTCGGAGAGAAGGACATCAGTGGCACCACAGGGCAGGTTGGAGGGTGCCATGCACGATACATTTTCTTTCGTCTGTAAGCATTTTCTAGTGTTATATACTTTTGGAATTTTCGTTTTTGATGTTGATTATAAAATGACCTTTTTCATGTTTGAAATGTACTAACTCCATTTTCCATCACAGCAGGTCAACTGGTGTGTGGTTGCAACATTACGGTCCCATTGAGTACATTTTCGGAGAGAAGGACATCAGTTGCACCACAGGGCAGGTTGGAGGGTGCCATGCACGATACATTTTCTTTCGTCGGTAAGCATTTTCTAGTGTTTTATACTTTTGGAATTTTGGTTTTTGATGTTGATTATAAAATGACCTTTTTCATGTTTGAAATGTACTAACTCCATTTTCCATCACAGCAGGTCAACTGGTGTGTGGTTGCAACATTAAGGTCCCATTGAGTACATTTTCGGAGAGAGGGACATCAGTTGCACCACAGGGTAGGGCGGAGGGTGCAGTGCACGATACATTTTCTTTCTTCAGTAAGCATTTTTTTGTGTTTAATACTTTTGGAATTTTATTTTGATGTTGATTGTAAAATGACCTTTTTCATGTTTGAAATGTACTAACTCGATTTTTCCTCACAGCAGGCCAACTGGTGTGTGGTTGCAACTTTACGGACCTATTGAGAACATTTTCGGAGAGAGGGACATCAGTTGCAGCACAGGGCAGGGTGGAGGGTGCCGTGCACGATACATTTTCTTTCTTTAGTAACCATTTTTTTGTGTTTTATACTCTTGGAATTTTGGTTTTTGATGTTGATTATAAAATGACTTTTTTCATGTTGAAATGTACTAACTCGATTTTTCCTCACAGCAGGTCAACTGGTGTGTGGTTGCAACATTACAGTCCCATTGAGTACATTTTCGGAGAGAGGGACATCAGTTGCACCACAGCGCAGGGTGGAGGGTGCCATGCACGATACATTTTCTTTCTTCGGTAAGCATTTTTTTGTGTTTAATTTTTTTGGAATTTTGGTTTTTGATGTTGATTATAAAATGACCTTTTTCATGTTTGAAATGTACTAACTCGATTTTTCCTCAAAGCAGGTCAACTGGTGTGTGGTTGCAACATTACGGTCCCATTGAGTACATTTTCGGAGAGAGGGACATCTGTTGCACCACAGGGCAGTGTGGAGGGTGCGGAGCTCTATACATTTTCTTTCATCGGTAAGCATTTTCTAGTGTTTTATACTTTTGGAATTTTGGTTTTTGATGTTGATTATAAAATGACCTTCTTCATGTTTGAAATGTACTAACTCGATTTTTCCTCACAGCAGGTCAACTGGTGTGTGGTTGCAACATTACGGTCCCATTGAGTACATTTTCGGAGAGAGGGACATCAGTT
Source organism: Schistocerca cancellata (assembly GCF_023864275.1). Lineage (NCBI taxonomy): Eukaryota > Metazoa > Arthropoda > Insecta > Orthoptera > Acrididae > Schistocerca > Schistocerca cancellata. The sequence goes on from NC_064631.1 coordinate 730,153,609, forward strand.
GCACCACAGGGCAGGGTGGAGGGTGCCTTGCACGATACATTTTCTTTCTTTGGTAAGCATTTTTTTGTGTTTTATACTTTTGGAATTTTGGTTTTTGACGTTGTATATAAAATGACCTTTTTCATGTTTGAAATGTACTAACTCGATTTTTTCTCACAGCAGGTCAACTGGTGTGCGGTTGCAACATTACAGTCCCATTGAGTACATTTTCGGAGAGAGGGGTATCGGATGCACCACAGGGCAGGTTGGAGGGTGCCATGCACGATACTTTTTCTTTCTTCGGTAAGCATTTTTTTGTGTTTTATACTTTTGGAATTTTGGTTTTTGATGTTGATTATAAAATGACCTTTTTCATGTTTGAAATGTACTAACTCGATTTTTCGTCACAGCAGGTCAACTGGTGTGTGGTTGCAACATTACGGTCCCTATGAGTACATTTTCGGAGAGAGGGACATCAGTTGCACCACAGGGCAGGGTGGAGGTCTGCCATGCACGATACATTTTCTTTCTTCGGTAAGGATTATTTGTGTTTTATACTTTTGGAATTTTGGTTTTTGATGTTGATTATAAAATGACTTTTTTCCTGTTTGAAATGTACTAACTCGATTTTTCCTCACAGCAGGTTAACTGGTGTGTGGTTGCAACATTACGGTCCCAATGAGTACATTTTCGGCGAGAGGGACATCAGTTGCACCACAGGGCAGGATGGAGGGTGCCATGCACGACACATTTTCTTTCTTCTGTAAGCATTTTTTTGTGTTTTATACTCTTGGAATTTTGGTTTTTGACGTTGGTTATAAAATGACCTTTTTCATGATTGAAATGTACTAACTCAATTTTTCCTCACAGCAGGTCAACTGGTGTGTGGTTGCAACATTACGGTCCCATTGAGTACATTTTTGGAGAGAAGGACATCAGTGGCACCACAGGGCAGGGTGGAGGGTGCCATACACGATACATTTTCTTTCGTCGGTAAGCATTTTCTAGTGGTTTATACTTTTGGAATTTTGGTTTTTGATGTTGATTATAAAATGACCTTTTTCATGTTAAAATGTACTAACTCCATTTTCCATCACAGCAGGTCAACTGGTGTGTGGTTGCAACATTACGGTCCCATTGAGTACATTTTCGGAGAGAGGGACATCAGTTGCACCACAGGGCAGTGTGGAGGGTGCGGAGCTCTATACATTTTCTTTCTTCGGTAAGCATTTTCTAGTGTTTTATACTTTTGGTATTTTGGTTTTTGATGTTGATTGTAAAATGACCTCCTTCATGTTTGAAATGTACTAACTCGATTTTTCCTCACAGCAGGTCAACTGGTGTGTGGTTGCAACATTACGGTCCCATTGAGTACATTTTCGGAGAGAGGGAGATCAGTTGCACCACAGGGCAGGGTGGAGGGTGCCATGCACGATACATTTTCTTTCTTCGGTAAGAATTTTTTTTGTGTTTAATACTTTTGGATTTTTGGTTTTTGATGTTGATTATAAAATGACCTTTTTCATGTTTCAAATGTACTAACTCGATATTTCCACACAGCAGGTCAACTGGTGTGTGGTTGCAACATTACGGTCCCATTGAGTACATTTTCCGAAAGAGGGACATCAGTTGCACCACAGGGCAGGGTGGAGGGTGCCATGCACGATACATTTTCTTTCTTCGGTAAGCATTTTTTTGTGTTTTATACTTTTGGAATTTTGGTTTTTGATGTTGATTATAAAATGACCTTTTTCATGTTTGAAATGTACTAACTCGATTTTTCCTCACAGCAGGTCAACTGGTGTGTGGTTGCAACATTACGGTCCCATTGAGTACATTTTCGGAGAGAGGGACATCAGTTGCACCACAGGGCAGGGTGGAGGGTGTCGTGCACGATACATTTTCTTTCTTCGGTAAGCATTTTCTAGTGTTTTATACTTTTGGAATTTTGGTTTTTGATTTTGATTATAAAATGACCTTTTTCATGTTTGAAATGTACTAACTCCATTTTCCATCACAGCAGGTCAACTGGTGTGTGGTTGCAACATTACGGTCCCATTGAGTACATTTTTGGAGAGAGGGACATCAGTTGCACCACAGGGCAGGGCGGAGGGTGCAGTGCACGATACATTAACTTTCTTCGGTAAGCATTTTTTTGTGTTTAATACTTTTGGAATTTTGGTTTTTTCTGTTGATTATAAAATGACCTTTTTCGTGTTTGAAATGTACTAACTCGATTTTTCCTCACAGCAGGTCAACTGGTGTGTGGTTGCAACATTAAGGTCCCATTGAGTACATTTTCGGAGAGAGGGCTATCAGTTGCACCACAGGGCAGGGTGGAGGGTGCCATGCACGATACATTTTCTTTCTTCGGTAAGCATTTTTTTGTGTTTTATACTTTTTGAATTTTGGTTTCTGGTGTTGATTATAAAATGACCTTATTCATGTTTGAAATATACTAACTCGATTTTTCCTCACAGGAGGTCAACTGCTGTGTGGTTGCATCATTTTGGTCCCATTGACTACATTTTCGGAGAGAGGGACATCAGTAGCACCACATGGCAGGGTGGAGGGTTGCCATGCATGATACATATTCTTTCTTCGGTAAGCATTTTTTTGTGTTTAATACTTTTGGAATTTTGGTTTTTGATGTTGATTATAAAATGACGATTTTCATGTTTGAAATGTACTAACTCGATTTTACCTCACAGCAGGTCAACTGGTGTGTGGTTGCAACATTACGGTCCCATTGAGTACATTTTCCGAAAGAGGGACATCAGTTGCACCACAGGGCAGGGTGGAGGGTGCCATGCACGATACATTTTCTTTCTTCGGTAAGCATTTTTTTGTGTTTTATACTTTTGGAATTTTGGTTTTTGATGTTGATTATAAAATGACCTTTTTCATGTTTGAAATGTACTAACTCGATTTTTCCTCACAGCAGGTCAACTGGTGTGTGGTTGCAACATTACGGTCCCATTGAGTACATTTTCGGAGAGAGGGACATCAGTTGCACCACAGGGCAGGGTGGAGGGTGTCGTGCACGATACATTTTCTTTCTTCGGTAAGCATTTTCTAGTGTTTTATACTTTTGGAATTTTGGTTTTTGATTTTGATTATAAAATGACCTTTTTCATGTTTGAAATGTACTAACTCCATTTTCCATCACAGCAGGTCAACTGGTGTGTGGTTGCAACATTACGGTCCCATTGAGTACATTTTTGGAGAGAGGGACATCAGTTGCACCACAGGGCAGGGCGGAGGGTGCAGTGCACGATACATTAACTTTCTTCGGTAAGCATTTTTTTGTGTTTAATACTTTTGGAATTTTGGTTTTTTCTGTTGATTATAAAATGACCTTTTTCGTGTTTGAAATGTACTAACTCGATTTTTCCTCACAGCAGGTCAACTGGTGTGTGGTTGCAACATTAAGGTCCCATTGAGTACATTTTCGGAGAGAGGGCTATCAGTTGCACCACAGGGCAGGGTGGAGGGTGCCATGCACGATACATTTTCTTTCTTCGGTAAGCATTTTTTTGTGTTTTATACTTTTTGAATTTTGGTTTCTGGTGTTGATTATAAAATGACCTTATTCATGTTTGAAATATACTAACTCGATTTTTCCTCACAGGAGGTCAACTGCTGTGTGGTTGCATCATTTTGGTCCCATTGACTACATTTTCGGAGAGAGGGACATCAGTAGCACCACATGGCAGGGTGGAGGGTTGCCATGCATGATACATATTCTTTCTTCGGTAAGCATTTTTTTGTGTTTAATACTTTTGGAATTTTGGTTTTTGATGTTGATTATAAAATGACGATTTTCATGTTTGAAATGTACTAACTCGATTTTACCTCACAGCAGGTCAACTGGTGTGTGGTTGCAACATTTTGGTCCCATTGAGTACATTTTCGGAGAGAGGGACATCAGTTGCACCACAGGGAAGGGTGGAGGGTGCCATGCACGATACATTTTCTTTCTTCGGTAAGCATTTTTTTGTGTTTAATACTTTTGGATTTTTGGTTTTTGATGTTGATTATAAAATGACCTTTTTCATGTTTCAAATGTACTAACTCGATATTTCCACACAGCAGGTCAACTGGTGTGTGGTTGCAACATTACGGTCCCATTGAGTACATTTTCCGAAAGAGGGACATCAGTTGCACCACAGGGCAGGGTGGAGGGTGCCATGCACGATACATTTTCTTTCTTCGGTAAGCATTTTTTTGTGTTTTATACTTTTGGAATTTTGGTTTTTGATGTTGATTATAAAATGACCTTTTTCATGTTTGAAATGTACTAACTCGATTTTTCCTCACAGCAGGTCAACTGGTGTGTGGTTGCAACATTACGGTCCCATTGAGTACATTTTCGGAGAGAGGGACATCAGTTGCACCACAGGGCAGGGTGGAGGGTGTCGTGCACGATACATTTTCTTTCTTCGGTAAGCATTTTCTAGTGTTTTATACTTTTGGAATTTTGGTTTTTGATTTTGATTATAAAATGACCTTTTTCATGTTTGAAATGTACTAACTCCATTTTCCATCACAGCAGGTCAACTGGTGTGTGGTTGCAACATTACGGTCCCATTGAGTACATTTTTGGAGAGAGGGACATCAGTTGCACCACAGGGCAGGGCGGAGGGTGCAGTGCACGATACATTAACTTTCTTCGGTAAGCATTTTTTTGTGTTTAATACTTTTGGAATTTTGGTTTTTTCTGTTGATTATAAAATGACCTTTTTCGTGTTTGAAATGTACTAACTCGATTTTTCCTCACAGCAGGTCAACTGGTGTGTGGTTGCAACATTAAGGTCCCATTGAGTACATTTTCGGAGAGAGGGCTATCAGTTGCACCACAGGGCAGGGTGGAGGGTGCCATGCACGATACATTTTCTTTCTTCGGTAAGCATTTTTTTGTGTTTTATACTTTTTGAATTTTGGTTTCTGGTGTTGATTATAAAATGACCTTATTCATGTTTGAAATATACTAACTCGATTTTTCCTCACAGGAGGTCAACTGCTGTGTGGTTGCATCATTTTGGTCCCATTGACTACATTTTCGGAGAGAGGGACATCAGTAGCACCACATGGCAGGGTGGAGGGTTGCCATGCATGATACATATTCTTTCTTCGGTAAGCATTTTTTTGTGTTTAATACTTTTGGAATTTTGGTTTTTGATGTTGATTATAAAATGACGATTTTCATGTTTGAAATGTACTAACTCGATTTTACCTCACAGCAGGTCAACTGGTGTGTGGTTGCAACATTTTGGTCCCATTGAGTACATTTTCGGAGAGAGGGACATCAGTTGCACCACAGGGAAGGGTGGAGGGTGCCATGCACGATACATTTTCTTTCTTCGGTAAGCAATTTTTTGTGTTTTATACTTTTGGAATTTTGGTTTTTTATGTTGATTATAAAATGACCTTTTTCATGTTTGAAATGTACTAACTCGATTTTTCCTCACAGGAGGTCAACTGGTGTGTGGTTGCAACATTTTGGTCCCATTGACTACATTTTCGGAGAGAGGGACATCAGTTGCACCACAGGGCAGGGTGGAGGGTGCCATGCACGATACATTTTCTTTCTTCGGTAAGCATTTTTTTGTGTTTAATATTTTTGGAATTTTGGTTTTTGATGTTGATTATAAAATGCCCTTTTTCATGTTTGAAATGTACTAACTCGATTTTTCCTCACAGCAGGTCAACTGGTGTGTGGTTGCAACATTACGGACCTATTGAGTACATTTTCGGAGAGAGAGACATCAGTTGCAGCACAGGGCAGGGTGGAGGGTACCATGCACGATACATTTTCTTTCTTCGGTAAGCATTTTTTTGTGTTTTATACTTTTGGAATTTTGGTTTTTTATGTTGATTATAAAATGACCTTTTTCATGTTTGAAATGTACTTATTCCATTTTCCATCACAGCAGGTCAACTGGTGTGTGGTTGCAACTTTAAGGTCCCATTGAGTACATTTTCGGAGAGAGGGACATCAGTTGCACCACAGGGTAGGGCTGAGGGTGCAGTGCACGATACATTTTCTTTCTTCGGTAAGCATTTTTTTGTGTTTAATACTTTTGGAATTTTTATTTTGATGTTGATTATAAAATGACCTTTTTCATGTTTGAAATGTACTAACTCGATTTTTCCTCACAGCAGGTCAACTGGTGTGTGGTTGCAACATTACGGTCCTATTGAGTACATTTTCGGAGAGAGGGACATCAGTTGCAGCACAGGGCAGGGTGGAGGGTGCCATGCACGATACATTTTCTTTCGTCGGTAAGCATTTTCTAGTGTTTTATACTTTTGGAATTTTGGTTTTTGATGTTGATTATAAAATGACCTTTTTCATGTTTGAAATGTACTAACTCCATTTTCCATCACAGCAGGTCAACTGGTGTGTGGTTGCAACTTTAAGGTCCCATTGAGTACATTTTCGGAGAGAGGGACATCAGTTGCACCACAGGGTAGGGCGGAGGGTGCAGTGCACGATACATTTTCTTTCTTCGGTAAGCATTTTTTTGTGTTTAATACTTTTGGAATTTTTATTTTGATGTTGATTATAAAATGACCTTTTTCATGTTTGAAATGTACTAACTCGATTTTTCCTCACAGCAGGTCAACTGGTGTGTGGTTGCAACATTACGGTCCCATTGAGTACATTTTCGGAGAGAGGGACATCAGTTGCACCACAGGGCAGGGTGGAGGGTGCCATGCACGATACATTTTCTTTCTTCGGTAAGCATTTTTTTGTGTTTTATACTTTTGGAATTTTTGTTTTTTATGTTGATTATAAAATGACCTTTTTCATGTTTGAAATGTACTAACTCGATTTTTCCTCACAGGAGGTCAACTGGTGTGTGGTTGCAAAATTTTGGTCCCATTGACTACATTTTCGGAGAGAGGGACATCAGTTGCACCACAGGGCAGGGTGGAGGGTGCCATGCACGATACATTTTCTTTCTTCGGTAAGCATTTTTTTGTGTTTAAACTTTTGGAATTTTGGTTTTTGATGTTGATTATAAAATGTCCTTTTTCATGTTTGAAATGTACTAACTCCATTTTTCCTCACAGCAGGTCAACTGGTGTGTGGTTGCAACATTACGGACCTATTGAGTACATTTTCGGAGAGAGGGACATCAGTTGCAGCACAGGGCAGGATGGAGAGTGCCATGCACGATACATTTTCTTTCTTCGGTAAGCATTTTCTAGTGTTTTATACTTTTGGAATTTTGGTTTTTGATGTTGATTATAAAATGACCTTTTTCATGTTTGAAATGTACTAACTCCATTTTACATCACAGCAGGTCAACTGGTGTGTGGTTGCAACATTACGGTCCCATTGAGTACATTTTCGGAGAGAGGGGCATCAGTTGCACCACAGGGTAGAGAGGAGGGTGCAGAGCACGATACATTTTCTTTCTTCGGTAAGCATTTTTTTGTGTTTAATACTTTTGGAATTTTTATTTTGATGTTGATTAAAAAATAACCTTTTTCATGTTTGAAATGTACTAACTCGATTTTTCCTCACAGCAGGTCAACTGGTGTGTGGTTGCAACATTACGGTCCCATTGAGTACATTTTCGGAGAGAGGGACATCAGTTGCACCACAGAGCAGGGTGGAGGGTGCCATGCACGATACATTTTCTCTCTTCGGTAAGCATTTTTTTGTGTTTTATACTTTTGGAATTTTGGTTTTTGATGTTGATTATAAAATGACCTTTTTCATGTTTGAAATGTACTAACTCGATTTTTCCTCACAGGAGGTCAACTGGTGTGTGGTTGCAACATTTTGGTCCCATTGACTACATTTTCGGAGAGAGGGACATCAGTTGCACCACAGGGCAGTGTGGAGGGTGCCATGCTCGATACATTTTCTTTCTTCGGTAAGCATTTTTTTGTGTTTTATACTTTTTGAATTTTGGTTTTTGATGTTGATTATAAAATGACCTTTTTCATGTTTGAAATATACTAACTCGATTTTTCCTCACAGGAGGTCAACTGGTGTGTGGTTGCAACATTTTGGTTCCATTGACTACATTTTCGGAGAGAGGGACATCAGTAGCACCACATGGCAGGGTGGAGGGTGCCATGCACGATACATATTCTTTCTTCGGTAAGCATTTTTTTGTGTTTAATACTTTTGGAATTTTGGTTTTTGATGTTGATTATAAAATGACGATTTTCATGTTTGAAATGTACTAACTCGATTTTAACTCACAGCAGGTCAACTGGTGTGTGGTTGCAAAATTACGGTCCCATTGAGTACATTTTCGGAGAGAAGGACATCAGTTGCACCACAGGGCAGGGTGGAGGGTGCCATGCACGATACATTTTCTTTCTTCGGTAAGCATTTCTTGTGTTTTATACTTTTGGAATTTTGGTTTTTTATGTTGATTATAAAATGACCTTTTTCATGTTTGAAATGTACTAACTCGATTTATCCTCACAGGAGTTCAACTGGTGTGTGGTTGCAACATTTTGGTCCCATTGACTACATTTTCGGAGAGAGGGACATCAGTTGCACCACAGGGCAGGGTGGAGGGTGCCATGCACGATACATTTTCTTTCTTCGGTAAGCATTTTTTTGTGTTTAATACTTTTGGAATTTTGGTTTTTGTTGTTGATTATAAAATGTCCTTTTTCATGTTTGAAATGTACTAACTCGATTTTTCCTCACAGCAGGTCAACTGGTGTGTGGTTGCAACATTACGAACTTATTGAGTACATTTTCGGAGAGAGGGACATCAGTTGCAGCACAGGGCAGGGTGGAGGGTGCCATGCACGATACATTTTCTTTCTTCGGTAAGCATTTTTTTGTGTTTAATACTTTTGGAATTTTAGTTTTTGATGTTGATTATAAAATGTCCTTTTTCATGTTTGAAATGTACTAACTCGATTTTTCCTCACAGCAGGTCAACCGGTGTGTGGTTGCAACATTACGGTCCCATTGAGTACATTTTCGGAGAGAGGGACATCAGTTGCACCACAGGGCAGGGTGGAGGGTGCCCTGCACGATACATTTTCTTTCTTCGGTAAGCAATTTTTTGTGTTTTATACTTTTGGAATTTTGGTTTTTTATGTTGATTATAAAATGACCTTTTTCATGTTTGAAATGTACTAACTCGATTTTTCCTCACAGGAGGTCAACTGGTGTGTGGTTGCAACATTTTGGTCCCATTGACTACATTTTCGGAGAGAGGGACATCAGTTGCACCACAGGGCAGGGTGGAGGGTGCCATGCACGATACATTTTCTTTCTTCGGTAAGCATTTTTTGTGTTTAATACTTTTGGAATTTTGGTTTTTAATGTTGATTATAAAATGTCCTTTTTCATGTTTGAAATGTACTAACTCGATTTTTCCTCACAGCAGGTCAACTGGTGTGTGGTTGCAACATTACGGACCTATTGAGTACATTTTCGGAGAGAGAAACATCAGTTGCAGCACAGGGCAGGGTGGAGGGTGCCATGCACGATACATTTTCTTTCTTCGGTAAGCATTTTTTTGTGTTTTATACTCTTGGAAATTTGGTTTTTGATGTTGATTATAAAATGACCTTTTTCATGTTTGAAATGTACTAACTCCATTTTCCATCACAGCAGGTCAACTGGTGTGTGGTTGCAACTTTAAGGTCCCATTGAGTACATTTTCGGAGAGAGGGACATCAGTTGCACCACAGGGTAGGGCGGAGGGTGCAGTGCACGATACATTTTCTTTCTTCGGTAAGCATTTTTTTGTGTTTAATACTTTTGGAATTTTTATTTTGATGTTGATTATAAAATGACCTTTTTCATGTTTGAAATGTACTAACTCGATTTTTCCTCACAGCAGGTCAACTGGTGTGTGGTTGCAACATTACGGTCCTATTGAGTACATTTTCGGAGAGAGGGACATCAGTTGCAGCACAGGGCAGGGTGGAGGGTGCCATGCACGATACATTTTCTTTCGTCGGTAAGCATTTTCTAGTGTTTTATACTTTTGGAATTTTGGTTTTTGATGTTGATTATAAAATGACCATTTTCATGTTTGAAATGTACTAACTCCATTTTCCATCACAGCAGGTCAACTGGTGTGTGGTTGCAACTTTAAGGTCCCATTGAGTACATTTTCGGAGAGAGGGACATCAGTTGCACCACAGGGTAGGGCGGAGGGTGCAGTGCACGATACATTTTCTTTCTTCGGTAAGCATTTTTTTGTGTTTAATACTTTTGGAATTTTTATCTTGATGTTGATTATAAAATGACCTTTTTCATGTTTGAAATGTACTAACTCGATTTTTCCTCACAGTAGGTCAACTGGTGTGTGGTTGCAACATTACGGTCCCATTGAGTACATTTTCGGAGAGAGGGACATCAGTTGCACCACAGGGCAGGGTGGAGGGTGCCATGCACGATACATTTTCTTTCTTCGGTAAGCATTTTTTTGTGTTTTATACTTTTGGAATTTTTGTTTTTTATGTTGATTATAAAATGACCTTTTTCATGTTTGAAATGTACTAACTCGATTTTTCCTCACAGGAGGTCAACTGGTGTGTGGTTGCAACATTTTGGTCCCATTGACTACATTTTCGGAGAGAGGGACATCAGTTGCACCACAGGGCAGGGTGGAGGGTGCCATGCACGATACATTTTCTTTCTTCGGTAAGCAATTTTTTGTGTTTAATACTTTTGGAATTTTGGTTTTTGATGTTGACTATAAAATGTCCTTTTTCATGTTTGAAATGTACTAACTCCATTTTTCCTCACAGCAGGTCAACTGGTGTGTGGTTGCAACATTACGGACCTATTGAGTACATTTTCGGAGAGAGGGACATCAGTTGCAGCACAGGGCAGGGTGGAGAGTGCCATGCACGATACATTTTCTTTCTTCGGTAAGCATTTTCTAGTGTTTTATACTTTTGGAATTTTGGTTTTTGATGTTGATTATAAAATGACCTTTTTCATGTTTGAAATGTACTAACTCCATTTTACATCACAGCAGGTCAACTGGTGTGTGGTTGCAACATTACGGTCCCATTGAGTACATTTTCGGAGAGAGGGGCATCAGTTGCACCACAGGGTAGGGCGGAGGGTGCAGTGCACGATACATTTTCTTTCTTCGGTAAGCATTTTTTTGTGTTTAATACTTTTGGAATTTTTATTTTGATGTTGATTAAAAAATGACCTTTTTCATGTTTGAAATGTACTAACTCGATTTTTCCTCACAGCAGGTCAACTGGTGTGTGGTTGCAACATTACGGTCCCATTGAGTACATTTTCGGAGAGAGGGACATCAGTTGCACCACAGGGCAGGGTGGAGGGTGCCATGCACGATACATTTTCTCTCTTCGGTAAGCATTTTTTTGTGTTTTATACTTTTGGAATTTTGGTTTTTGATGTTGATTATAAAATGACCTTTTTCATGTTTGAAATGTACTAACTCGATTTTTCCTCACAGGAGGTCAACTGGTGTGTGGTTGCAACATTTTGGTCCCATTGACTACATTTTCGGAGAGAGGGACATCAGTTGCACCACAGCGCAGGGTGGAGGGTGCCATGCACGATACATTTTCTTTCTTCGGTAAGCATTTTTTTGTGTTTTATACTTTTTGAATTTTGGTTTTTGATGTTGATTATAAAATGACCTTTTTCATGTTTGAAATATACTAACTCGATTTTTCCTCACAGGAGGTCAACTGGTGTGTGGTTGCAACATTTTGGTCCCATTGACTACATTTTTGGAGAGAGGGACATCAGTAGCACCACATGGCAGGGTGGAGGGTGCCATGCACGATACATATTCTTTCTTCGGTAAGCATTTTTTTGTGTTTAATACTTTTGGAATTTTGGTTTTTGATGTTGATTATAAAATGACGATTTTCATGTTTGAAATGTACTAACTCGATTTTACCTCACAGCAGGTCAACTGGTGTGTTGTTGCAAAATTACGGTCCCATTGAGTACATTTTCAGAGAGAAGGACATCAGTTGCACCACAGGGCAGGGCGGAGGGTGCCATGCACGATACATTTTCTTTCTTCGGTAAGCATTTTTTTGTGTTTTATACTTTTGGAATTTTGGTTTTTTATGTTGATTATAAAATGACCTTTTTCATGTTTGAAATGTACTAAATCGATTTATCCTCACAGGAGTTCAACTGGTGTGTGGTTGCAACATTTTGGTCCCATTGACTACATTTTCGGAGAGAGGGACATCAGTTGCACCACAGGGCAGGGTGGAGGGTGCCATGCACGATACATTTTCTTTCTTCGGTAAGCATTTTTTTGTGTTTAATACTTTTGGAATTTTGGTTTTTGTTGTTGATTATAAAATGTCCTTTTTCATGTTTGAAATGTACTAACTCGATTTTTCCTCACAGCAGGTCAACTGGTGTGTGGTTGCAACATTACGAACTTATTGAGTACATTTTCGGAGAGAGGGACATCAGTTGCAGCACAGGGCAGGATGGAGGGTGCCATGCACGATACATTTTCTTTCTTCGGTAAGCATTTTTTTGTGTTTAATACTTTTGTAATTTTAGTTTTTGATGTTGATTATAAAATGTCCTTTTTCATGTTTGAAATGTACTAACTCGGTTTTTCCTTACAGCAGGTCAACCGGTGTGTGGTTGCAACATTACGGTCCCATTGAGTACATTTTCGGAGAGAGGGACATCAGTTGCACCACAGGGCAGGGTGGAGGGTGCCATGCACGATACATTTTCTTTCTTCGGTAAGCATTTTTTTGTGTTTTATACTTTTGGAATTTTGGTTTTTTATGTTGATTATAAAATGACCTTTTTCATGTTTGAAGTGTACTAACTCGATTTTTCCTCACAGGAGGTCAACTGGTGTGTGGTTGCAACATTTTGGTCCCATTGACTACATTTTCGGAGAGAGGGACATCAGTTGCACCACAGGGCAGGGTGGAGGGTGCCATGCACGATACATTTTCTTTCTTCGGTAAGCATTTTTTTGTGTTTAATACTTTTGGAATTTTGGTTTTTGATGTTGATTATAAAATGTCCTTTTTCATGTTTGAAATGTACTAACTCGATTTTTCCTCACAGCAGGTCAACTGGTGTGTGGTTGCAACATTACGGACCTATTGAGTACATTTTCGGAGAGAGGGACATCAGTTGCAGCACAGGGCAGGGTGGAGGGTGCGATGCACGATACATTTTCTTTCTTCGGTAAGCATTTTTTTGTGTTTTATACTTTTGGAATTTTGGTTTTTTATGTTGATTATAAAATGACCTTTTTCATGTTTGAAATGTACTAACTCGATTTTTCCTCACAGGAGGTCAACTGGTGTGTGGTTGCAACATTTTGGTCCCATTGACTACATTTTCGGAGAGAGGGACATCAGTTGCACCACAGGGCAGGGTGGAGGGTGCCATGCACGATACATTTTCTTTCTTCGGTAAGCATTTTTTTGTGTTTAATACTTTTGGAATTTTGGTTTTTAATGTTGATTATAAAATGTCCTTTTTCATGTTTGAAATGTACTAACTCGATTTTTCCTCACAGCAGGTCAACTGGTGTGTGGTTGCAACATTACGGACCTATTGAGTACATTTTCGGAGAGAGAAACATCAGTTGCAGCACAGGGCAGGGTGGAGGGTGCCATGCACGATACATTTTCTTTCTTCGGTAAGCATTTTTTTGTGTTTTATACTCTTGGAATTTTGGTTTTTGATGTTGATTATAAAATGACCTTTATCATGTTTGAAATGTACTAACTCCATTTTCCATCACAGCAGGTCAACTGGTGTGTGGTTGCAACTTTAAGGTCCCATTGAGTACATTTTCGGAGAGAGGGACATCAGTTGCACCACAGGGTAGGGCGGAGGATGCAGTGCACGATACATTTTCTTTCTTCGGTAAGCATTTTTTTGTGTTTAATACTTTTGGAATTTTTATTTTGATGTTGATTATAAAATGACCTTTTTCATGTTTGAAATGTACTAACTCGATTTTTCCTCACAGCAGGTCAACTGGTGTGTGGTTGCAACATTACTGTCCTATTGAGTACATTTTCGGAGAGAGGGACATCAGTTGCACCACAGGGCAGGGTGGAGGGTGCCATGCATGATACATTTTCTTTCGTCGGTAAGCTTTTTCTAGTGTTTTATACTTTTGGAATTTTGGTTTTTGATGTTGATTATAAAATGACCTTTTTCATGTTTGAAATGTACTAACTCCATTTTCCATCACAGCAGGTCAACTGGTGTGTGGTTGCAACTTTAAGGTCCCATTGAGTACATTTTCGGAGAGAGGGACATCAGTTGCACCACAGGGTAGGGCGGAGGGTGCAGTGCACGATACATTTTCTTTCTTCGGTAAACATTTTTTTTGTGTTTAATACATTTGGAATTTTTATTTTGATGTTGATTATAAAATGACCTTTTTCATGTTTGAAATGTACTAACTCGATTTTTCCTCACAGCAGGTCAACTGGTGTGTGGTTGCAACATTACGGTCCCATTGAGTACATTTTCGGAGAGAGGGACATCAGTTGCACCACAGGGCAGGGTGGAGGGTGCCATGCACGATACATTTTCTTTCTTCGGTAAGCATTTTTTTGTGTTTTATATTTTTGGAATTTTTGTTTTTTATGTTGATTATAAAATGACCTTTTTCATGTTTGAAATGTACTAACTCGACTTTTCCTCACAGGAGGTCAACTGGTGTGTGGTTGCAACATTTTGGTCCCATTGACTACATTTTCGGAGAGAGGGACATCAGTTGCACCACAGGGCAGGGTGGAGGGTGCCATGCACGATACATTTTCTTTCTTCGGTAAGCATTTTTTTGTGTTTAATACTTTTGGAATTTTGGTTTTTGATGTTGATTATAAAATGACCTTTTTCATGTTTGAAATATACTAACTCGATTTTTCCTCACAGCAGGTCAACTGGTGTGTAGTTGCAACATTACGGACCTATTGAGTACATTTTCGGAGAGAGGGACATCAGTTGCAGCACAGGGCAGGGTGGAGGGTGCCATGCACGATACATTTTCTTTCTTCGGTAGGCATTTTCTAGTGTTTTATACTTTTGGAATTTTGGTTTTTGATGTTGATTATAAAATGACCTTTTTCATGTTTGAAATGTACTAACTCCATTTTCCATCACAGCAGGTCAACTGGTGTGTGGTTGCAACTTTAAGGTCCCAGTGAGTAAATTTTCGGAGAGAGGGACATCAGTTGCACCACAGGGTAAGGCGGAGGGTGCAGTGCACGATACATTTTCTTTCTTCGGTAAGCATTTTTTTGTGTTTAATACTTTTAGAGTTTTGGTTTTTGATGTTGATCATAAAATGACCTTTTTCATGTTTGAAATGTACTAACTCGATTTTTCCTCACAGCAGGTCAACTGGTGTGTGGTTGCAACATTACGGTCCCATTGAGTACATTTTCGGAGAGAGGGACATCAGTTGCACCACAGGGCAGGGTGGAGGGTGCCATGCACGATACATTTTCTTTCTTTGGTAAGCATTTTTTTGTGTTTTATACTTTTGGAATTTTGGTTTTTCATGTTGATTATAAAATGACCTTTTTCATGTTTGAAATGTACTAACTCGATTTTTCCTCACAGGAGGTCAACTGGTGTGTGGTTGCAACATTTTGGTCCCTTTGACTACATTTTCGGAGAGAGGGACATCAGTTGCACCACAGGGCAGGGTGGAGGGTGCCATGCACGATACATTTTCTTTCTTCGGTAAGCATTCTTTTGTGTTTAATACTTTTGGAATTTTGGTTTTTGATGTTGATTATAAAATGTCCTATTTCATGTTTGAAATGTACTAACTCGATTTTTCCTCACAGCAGGTCAACTGGTGTGTGGTTGCAACATTACGGACCTATTGAGTACATTTTCGGAGAGAGGGACATCAGTTGCAGCACAAGGCAGGGTGGAGGGTGCCATGCACGATACATTTTCTTTCTTCGGTAAGCATTTTTTTGTGTTTTATACTCTTGGAATTTTGGTTTTTGATGTTGATTATAAAATGACCTTTTTCATGTTGAAATGTACTAACTCGATTTTTCCTCACAGCAGGTCAACTGGTGTGTGGTTGCAACATTACAGTCCCATTGAGTACATTTTCGGAGTGAGGGACATCAGTTGCACCACGGGACAGGGTGGAGGGTGCCATGCACGATACATTTTCTTTCTTCGGTAAGCATTTTTTTGTGTTTAATTCTTTTGGAATTTTTAGTTTTTGTTGTTGATTATAAAATGACCTTTTTCATGTTTGAAATGTACTAACTCGATTTTTCCTCAAAGCAGGTCAACTGGTGTGTGGTTGCAACATTACGATCCCATTGAGTACATTTTCGGAGAGAGGGACATCAGTTGCACCACTGGGCAGGGTGGAGGGTTCCATGCACGATACATTTTCTTTCGTCGGTAAGCATTTTCTAGTGTTTTATACTTTTGGAATTTTGGTTTTTGATGTTGATTATAAAATGACATTTTTCATTTTTGAAATGTACTAATTCCATTTTCCATCACAGCAGGTCAACTGGTGTGTAGTTGCAACATTAAAGTCCCATTGAGTACATTTTCAGAGAGAGGGACATAAGTTGCACCACAGGGCAGGGAGGAGGGTGCCATGGACGATACATTTTCTTTCTTCGGTAAGCATTTTTTTGTGTTTCATACTTTTGGAAATTTGGTTTTTGATGTTGATTATAAAATGACCTTTCTCATGTTTGAAATGTACTAACTCGATTTTTCCTCACAGCAGGTCAACTGGTGTGTGGTTGCAACATTTTGGTCCCATTGACTACATTTTCGGAGAGAGGGACATCAGTTGCACCACAGGGCAGGGTGGAGGGTGCCATGCACGATACATTTTCTTTCTTCGGTAAGCATTTTTTTGTGTTTAATACTTTTGGAATTTTGGTTTTTGATGTTGATTATAAAATGTCCTTTTTCATGTTTGAAATGTACTACCTCGATTTTTCCTCACAGCAGGTCAACTGGTGTGTGGTTGCAACATTACGGACCTATTGAGTACATTTTCGGAGAGAGGGACATCAGTTGCAGCACAGGGCAGGGTGGAGGGTGCGATGCACGATACATTTTCTTTCTTCGGTAAGCATTTTTTTGTGTTTTATACTTTTGGAATTTTGGTTTTTTATGTTGATTATAAAATGACCTTTTTCATGTTTGAAATGTACTAACTCGATTTTTCCTCACAGGAGGTCAACTGGTGTGTGGTTGCAACATTTTGAACCCATTGACTACATTTTCGGAGAGAGGGACATCAGTTGCACCACAGGGCAGGTTGGAGGGTGCCATGCACGATACTTTTTCTTTCTTCGGTAAGCATTTTTTTGTGTTTAATACTTTTGCAATTTTGGTTTTTAATGTTGATTATAAAATGACCTTTTTCATGTTTGAAATGTACTAACTCGATTTTTCCTCACAGCAGGTCAACTGGTGTGTGGTTGCAACATTACGGACCTATTGAGTACATTTTCGGAGAGAGAAACATCAGTTGCAGCACAGGGCAGGGTGGAGGGTGCCATGCACGATACATTTTCTTTCTTCGGTAAGCATTTTTTTATGTTTTATACTCTTGGAATTTTGGTTTTTGATGTTGATTATAAAATGACCTTTTTCATGTTTGAAATGTACTAACTCGATTTTTCCTCACAGCAGGTCAACTGGTGTGTGGTTGCAACATTACGGTCCTATTGAGTACATTTTCGGAGAGAGGGACATCAGTTGCACCACAGGGCAGGGTGGAGGGTGCCATGCACGATACATTTTCTTTCGTCGGTAAGCATTTTCTAGTGTTTTATACTTTTGGAATTTTGGTTTTTGATGTTGATTATAAAATGACCTTTTTCATGTTTGAAATGTACTAACTCCATTTTCCATCACAGCAGGTCAACTGGTGTGTGGTTGCAACTTTAAGGTCCCATTGAGTACATTTTCGGAGAGAGGGACATCAGTTGCACCACAGGGTAGGGCGGAGGGTGCAGTGCACGATACATTTTCTTTCTTCGGTAAGCATTTTTTTGTGTTTAATACATTTGGAATTTTTATTTTGATGTTGATTATAAAATGACCTTTTTCATGTTTGAAATGTACTAACTCGATTTTTCCTCACAGCAGGTCAACTGGTGTGTGGTTGCAACATTACGGTCCCATTGAGTACATTTTCGGAGAGAGGGACATCAGTTGCACCACAGGGCAGGGTGGAGGGTGCCATGCACGATACATTTTCTTTCTTCGGTAAGCATTTTTTTGTGTTTTATATTTTTGGAATTTTTGTTTTTTATGTTGATTATAAAATGACCTTTTTCATGTTTGAAATGTACTAACTCGATTTTTCCTCACAGGAGGTCAACTGGTGTGTGGTTGCAAGATTTTGGTCCCATTGACTACATTTTCGGAGAGAGGGACATCAGTTGCACCACAGGCCAGGGTGGAGGGTGCCATGCACGATACATTTTCTTTCTTCGGTAAGCATTTTTTTGTGTTTAATACTTTTGGAATTTTGGTTCTTGATGTTGATTATAAAATGACCTTTTTCATGTTTGAAATGTACTAACTCGATTTTTCCTCACAGCAGGTCAACTGGTGTGTAGTTGCAACATTACGGACCTATTGAGTACATTTTCGGAGAGAGGGACATCAGTTGCAGCACAGGGCAGGGTGGAGGGTGCCATGCACGATACATTTTCTTTCTTCGGTAAGCATTTTCTAGTAATTTATACTTTTGGAATTTTGGTTTTTGATGTTGATTATAAAATGACCTTTTTCATGTTTGAAATGTACTAACTCCATTTTCCATCACAGCAGGTCAACTGGTGTGTGGTTGCAACTTTAATGTCCCATTGAGTACATTTTCGAAGAGAGGGACATCAGTTGCACCACAGGGTAAGGCGGAGGGTGCAGTGCACGATACATTTTCTTTCTTTCGTAAGCATTTTTTTGTGTTTAATACTTTTAGAGTTTTGGTTTTTGATGTTGATCATAAAATGACCTTTTTCATGTTTGAAATGTACTAACTCGATTTTTCCTCACAGCAGGTCAACTGGTGTGTGGTTGCAACATTACGGTCCCATTGAGTACATTTTCGGAGAGAGGGACATCAGTTGCACCACAGGGCAGGGTGGAGGGTGCCATGCACGATACATTTTCTTTCTTTGGTAAGCATTTTTTTGTGTTTTATACTTTTGGAATTTTGGTTTTTCATGTTGATTATAAAATGACCTTTTTCATGTTTGAAATGTACTAACTCGATTTTTCCTCACAGGAGGTCAACTGGTGTGTGGTTGCAACATTTTGGTCCCATTGACTACATTTTCGGAGAGAGGGACATCAGTTGCACCACAGGGCAGGGTGGAGGGTGCCATGCACGATACATTTTCTTTCTTCGGTAAGCATTCTTTTGTGTTTAATACTTTTGGAATTTTGGTTTTTGATGTTGATTATAAAATGTCCTTTTTCATGTTCGAAATAAACTAACTCGATTTTTCCTCACAGCAGGTCAACTGGTGTGTGGTTGCAACATTACGGACTTTTGAGTACATTTTCGGAGAGAGGGACATCAGTTGCAGCACAGGGCAGGGTGGAGGGTGCCATGCACGATACATTTTCTTTCTTCGGTAAGCATTTTTTTGTGTTTTATACTCTTGGAATTTTGGTTTTTGATGTTGATTATAAAATGACCTTTTTCATGTTGAAATGTACTAACTCGATTTTTCCTCACAGCAGGTCAACTGGTGTGTGGTTGCAACATTACAGTCCCATTGAGTACATTTTCGGAGTGAGGGACATCAGTTGCACCACAGGACAGGGTGGAGGGTGCCATGCACGATACATTTTCTTTCGTCGGTAAGGATTTTCTAGTGTTTTATACTTTTGGAATTTTGGTTTTTGATGTTGATTATAAAATGACATTTTTCATTTTTGAAATGTACTAATTCCATTTTCCATCACAGCAGGTCAACTGGTGTGTAGTTGCAACATTAAAGTCCCATTGAGTACATTTTCAGAGAGAGGGACATAAGTTGCACCACAGGGCAGGGCGGAGGTTGCAGTGCACGATACATTTACTTTCTTCGGTAAGCATTTCTTTGTGTTTAATACTTTTGGAATTTTGGTTTTTGATGTTGATTATAAAATGACCTTTTTCATGTTTGAAATGTACTAACTCGATTTTTCCTCACAGCAGGTCAACTGGTGTGTGGTTGCAAGATTACGGTCCCATTGAGTACATTTTCGGAGAGAGGGACATCAGTTGCACCACAAGGCAGTGTGGAGGGTGCGGAGCGCTATACATTTTCTTTCTTCGGTAAGCATTTTCTAGTGTTTTATACTTTTGGAATTTTGGTTTTTGATGTTGATTATAAAATGACCTCTTTCATGTTTGAAATGTACTAACTCGATATTTCCTCACAGCAGGTCAACTGGTGTGTGGTTGCAACATTACGGTCCCATTGAGTACATTTTCGGAGAGAGGGACATCAGTTGCACCACAGGGCAGGGAGGAGGGTGCCATGGACGATACATTTTCTTTCTTCGGTAAGCATTTTTTTGTGTTTCATACTTTTGGAAATTTGGTTTTTGATGTTGATTATAAAATGACCTTTCTCATGTTTGAAATGTACTAACTCGATTTTTCCTCACAGCAGGTCAACTGGTGTGTGGTTGCAACATTACGGACCTATTGAGTACATTTTCGGAGAGAGGGACATCAGTTGCAGCACAGGGCAGGGTGGAGGGTGCCATGCACGATACATTTTCTTTCTTCGGTAAGCATTTTTTTGTGTTTTATACTTTTGGAATTTTGGTTTTTGATGTTGATTATAAAATGACCTTTTTCATGTTTGAAATGTACTAACTCGATTTTTCCTCACAGCAGGTCAACTGGTGTGTGGTTGCAACATTACGGACCTATTGAGTACATTTTCGGAGAGAGGGACATCAGTTGCAGCACAGGGCAGGGTGGAGGGTGCCATGCACGATACATTTTCTTTCTTCGGTAAGCATTTTTTTGTGTTTTATACTCTTGGAATTTTGGTTTTTGATGTTGATTATAAAATGACCTTTTTCATGTTGAAATGTACTAACTCAATTTTTCCTCACAGCAGGTCAACTGGTGTGTGGTTGCATCATTACAGTCCCATTGAGTACATTTTCGGAGTGAGGGACATCAGTTGCACCACAGGGCAGGGTGGAGGGTGCCATGCACGATACATTTTCTTTCTTCGGTAAGCATTTTTTTGTGTTTAATTCTTTTGGAATTTTGGTTTTTGATGTTGATTATAAAATGACCTTTTTCATGTTTGAAATGTACTAACTCGATTTTTCTTCAAAGCAGGTCAACTGGTGTGTGGTTGCAACATTACGGTCCCATTGAGAACATTTTCGGAGAGAGGGACATCAGTTGCACCACAGGGCAGGGTGGAGGGTTCCATGCACGATACATTTTCTTTCGTCGGTAAGCATTTTCTAGTGTTTTATACTTTTGGAATTTAGGTTTTTGATGTTGATTATAAAATGACATTTTTCATGTTTGAAATGTACTAATTCCATTTTCCATCACAGCAGGTCAACTGGTGTGTAGTTGCAACATTAAGGTCCCATTGAGTACATTTTCAGCGAGAGGGACATAAGTTGCACCACAGGGCAGGGCGGAGGGTGCAGTGCACGATACATTTTCTTTCTTCGGTAAGCATTTTTTTGTGTTTAATACTTTTGGAATTTTGGTTTTTGATGTTGATTATAAAATGACCTTTTTCATGTTTGAAATGTACTAACTCGATTTTTCCTCACAGCAGGTCAACTGGTGTGTGGTTGCAACATTACGGTCCCATTGAGTACATTTTCGGAGAGAGGGACATCAGTTGCACCACAAGGCAGTGTGGAGGGTGCGGAGCGCTATAAATTTTCTTTCTTCGGTAAGCATTTTCTAGTGTTTTATACTTTTGGAATTTTGGTTTTTGATGTTGATTATAAAATGACCTCTTTCATGTTTGAAATGTACTAACTCGATATTTCCTCACAGCAGGTCAACTGGTGTGTGGTTGCAATATTACGGTCCCATTGAGTACATTTTCGGAGAGAGGGACATCAGTTGCACCACAGGGCAGGGTGGAGGGTGCCATGCACGATACATTTTCTTTCTTCGGTAAGCATTTTTTTGTGTTTTATACTTTTGGAAATTTGGTTTTTGATGTTGATTATAAAATGACCTTTTTCATGTTTGAAATGTACTAACTCGATTTTTCCTCACAGCAGGTTAACTGGTGTGTGGTTGCAACATTACGGTCCCATTGAGTACATTTTCGGAGAGAGGGACATCAGTTGCACCACAGGGCAGGATGGAGGGTGCCATGCACGACACATTTTCTTTCTTCTGTAAGCATTTTTTTGTGTTTTATACTTTTGGAATTTTGGTTTTTGGCATTGGTTATAGAATGACCTTTTTCATGATTGAAATGTACTAACTCAATTTATCCTCACAGCAGGTCAACTGGTGTGTGGTTGCAACATTACGGTCCCATTGAGTACATTTTCGGAGAGAAGGACATCAGTGGCACCACAGGGCAGGTTGGAGGGTGCCATGCACGATACATTTTCTTTCGTCGGTAAGCATTTTCTAGTGTTTTATTCTTTTGGAATTTTGGTTTTTGATGTTGATTATAAAATGACCTTTTTCATGTTTGAAATGTACTAACTCCATTTTCCATCACAGCAGGTCAACTGGTGTGTGGTTGCAACATTAAGGTCCCATTGAGTACATTTTCGGAGAGAGGGACATCAGTTGCACCACAGGGTAGGGCGGAGGGTGCAGTGCACGATACATTTTCTTTCTTCGGTAAGCATTTTTTTGTGTTTTATACTTTTGGAATTTTGGTTTTTGATGTTGATTATAAAATGACCTTTTTCATGTTTGAAATGTACTAACTCGATTTTTCCTCACAGCAGGTCAACTGGTGTGTGGTTGCAACATTACGGTCCCATTGAGTACATTTTCGGAGAGTGGGACATCAGTTGCACCACAGGGCAGGGTGGAGGGTGCCATGCACGATACATTTTCTTTCTTCGGTAAGCATTTTTTTGTGTTTTATACTTTTGGAATTTTGGTTTTTGATGTTGATTATAAAATGACCTTTTTCATGTTTGAAATGTACTAACTCGATTTTTCCTCACAGCAGGTCAACTGGTGTGTGGTTGCAACATTACGGTCCCATTGAGTACATTTTCGGAGAGAGGGACATCAGTTGTACCACAGGGCAGGGTGGAGGTCTGCCATGCACGATACATTTTCTTTCTTCGGTAAGGATTAGTTGTGTTTTATACTTTTGGAATTTTGGTTTTTGATGTTGATTATAAAATGACCTTTTTCATGTTTGAAATGTACTAACTCGATTTTTCCTCACAGCAGGTTAACTGGTGTGTGGTTGCAACATTACGGTCCCATTGAGTACATTTTCGGAGAGAGGGACATCAGTTGCACCACAGGGCAGGATGGAGGGTGCCATGCACGACACATTTTCTTTCTTCTGTAAGCATTTTTTTGTGTTTTATACTTTTGGAATTTTGGTTTTTGACGTTGGTTATAAAATGACCTTTTTCATGATTGAAATGTACTAACTCAATTTTTCCTCACAGCAGGTCAACTGGTGTGTGGTTGCAACATTACGGTCCCATTGAGTACATTTTCGGAGAGAAGGACATCAGTGGCACCACAGGGCAGGTTGGAGGGTGCCATGCACGATACATATTCTTTCGTCGGTAAGCGTTTTCTAGTGTTTTATACTTTTGGAATTTTGGTTTTTGATGTTGATTATAAAATGACCTTTTTCATGTTTGAAATGTACTAACTCCATTTTCCATCACAGCAGGTCAACTGGTGTGTGGTTGCAACATTAAGGTCCCATTGAGTACATTTTCGGAGAGAGGGACATCAGTTGCACCACAGGGTAGGCGGAGGGTGCAGTGCACGATACATTTTCTTTCTTCGGTAAGCATCTTTTTGTGTTTTATACTTTTGGAATTTTGGTTTTTGATGTTGATTATAAAATGACCTTTTTCATGTTTGAAATGTACTAACTCGATTTTTCCTCACAGCAGGTCAACTGGTGTGTGGTTGCAACATTACAGTCCCATTGAGTACATTTTCGGAGAGAGGGACATCAGTTGCACCACAGGGCAGGGTGGAGGGTGCCATGCACGATACATTTTCTTTCTTCGGTAAGCATTTTTTTTGTGTTTAATTCTTTTGGAATTTTGGTTTTTGATGTTGATTATAAAATGACATTTTTCATGTTTGAAATGTACTAACTCGATTTTTCCTCAAAGCAGGTCAACTGGTGTGTGGTTGCAGCATTACGGTCCCATTGAGTACATTTTCGGAGAGAGGGACATCAGTTGCACCACAGGGCAGGGTGGAGGGTTCCTTGCACGATACATTTTCTTTCGTCGGTAAGCATTTTCTAGTGTTTTATACTTTTGGAATTTTGGTTTTTGATGTTGATTATAAAATGACATATTTCATGTTTGAAATGTACTAATTCCATTTTCCATCACAGCAGGTCAACTGGTGTGTGGTTGCAACATTAAGGTCCCATTGAGTACATTTTCGGAGAGAGGGACATCAGTTGCACCACAAGGCATTGCGGAGGGTGCAGTGGACGATACATTTTCTTTCTTCGGTAAGCATTTTTTTGTGTTTAATACTTTTGGAATTTTGGTTTTTGATGTAGATTATAAAATGACCTTTTTCATGTTTGAAATATACTAACTCGATTTTTCCTCACAGCAGGTCAACTGGTGTGTCGTTGCAACATTACGGTCCAATTGAGTACATTTTCGGAGTGAGGGACATCAGTTGCACCACAGGGCAGTGTGGAGGGTGCGGAGCTCTATACATTTTCTTTCTTCGGTAAGCATTTTCTAGTGTTTTATACTTTTGGAATTTTGGTTTTTGATGTTGATTGTAAAATGACCTCTTTCATGTTTGAAATGTACTAACTCGATTTTTCCTCACAGCAGGTCAACTGGTGTGTGGTTGCAACATTACGGTCCCATTGAGTACATTTTCGGAGAGAGGGACATCAGTTGCACCACAGGGCAGGGTGGAGGGTGCCATGCACGATACATTTTCTTTCTTCGGTAAGAATTTTTTTGTGTTTAATACGTTTGGTTTTTTGGTTTTTGATGTTGATTATAAAATGACCTTTTTCATGTTTGAAATGTACTAACTCGATTTTTCCACACAGCAGGTCAACTGGTGTGTGGTTGCAACATTACGGTCCCATTGAGTACATTTTCGGAAAGAGGGACATCAGTTGCACCACAGGGCAGGGTGGAGGGTGCCATGCACGATATATTTTCTTTCTTCGGTAAGCATCTTTTTGTGTTTTATACTTTTGGAATTTTGGTTTTTGATGTTGATTATAAAATGACCTTTTTCATGTTTGAAATGTACTAACTCGATTTTTCCTCACAGCAGGTCAACTGGTGTGTGGTTGCAACATTACAGTCCCATTGAGTACATTTTCGGAGAGAGGGACATCAGTTGCACCACAGGGCAGGGTGGAGGGTGCCATGCACGATACATTTTCTTTCTTCGGTAAGCATTTTTTTTGTGTTTAATTCTTTTGGAATTTTGGTTTTTGATGTTGATTATAAAATGACATTTTTCATGTTTGAAATGTACTAACTCGATTTTTCCTCAAAGCAGGTCAACTGGTGTGTGGTTGCAGCATTACGGTCCCATTGAGTACATTTTCGGAGAGAGGGACATCAGTTGCACCACAGGGCAGGGTGGAGGGTTCCTTGCACGATACATTTTCTTTCGTCGGTAAGCATTTTCTAGTGTTTTATACTTTTGGAATTTTGGTTTTTGATGTTGATTATAAAATGACATATTTCATGTTTGAAATGTACTAATTCCATTTTCCATCACAGCAGGTCAACTGGTGTGTGGTTGCAACATTAAGGTCCCATTGAGTACATTTTCGGAGAGAGGGACATCAGTTGCACCACAAGGCATTGCGGAGGGTGCAGTGGACGATACATTTTCTTTCTTCGGTAAGCATTTTTTTGTGTTTAATACTTTTGGAATTTTGGTTTTTGATGTTGATTATAAAATGACCTTTTTCATGTTTGAAATATACTAACTCGATTTTTCCTCACAGCAGGTCAACTGGTGTGTCGTTGCAACATTACGGTCCAATTGAGTACATTTTCGGAGAGAGGGACATCAGTTGCACCACAGGGCAGTGTGGAGGGTGCGGAGCTCTATACATTTTCTTTCTTCGGTAAGCATTTTCTAGTGTTTTATACTTTTGGAATTTTGGTTTTTGATGTTGATTGTAAAATGACCTCTTTCATGTTTGAAATGTTCTAACTCGATTTTTCCTCACAGCAGGTCAACTGGTGTGTGGTTGCAACATTACGGTCCCATTGAGTACATTTTCGGAGAGAGGGACATCAGTTGCACCACAGGGCAGGGTGGAGGGTGCCATGCACGATACATTTTCTTTCTTCGGTAAGAATTTTTTTGTGTTTAATACGTTTGGTTTTTTGGTTTTTGATGTTGATTATAAAATGACCTTTTTCATGTTTGAAATGTACTAACTCGATTTTTCCACACAGCAGGTCAACTGGTGTGTGGTTGCAACATTACGGTCCCATTGAGTACATTTTCGGAAAGAGGGACATCAGTTGCACCACAGGGCAGGGTGGAGGGTGCCATGCACGATATATTTTCTTTCTTCGGTAAGCATTTTTTTGTGTTTTATACTTTTGGAATTTTGGTTTTTGATGTTGATTATAAAATGACCTTTTTCATGTTTGAAATGTACTAACTCGATTTTTCCTCACAGCAGGTCCACTGGTGTGTGGTTGCAACATTAAGGTCCCATTGAGTACATTTTTGGAGAGAGGGACATCAGTTGCACCACAGGGCAGGGCGGAGGGTGCAGTGCACGATACATTAAATTTCTTCGGTAAGCATTTTTTTGTGTTTAATACTTTTGGAGTTTTGGTTTTTGATGTTGATTATAAAATGACCTTTTTCGTGTTTGAAATGTACTAACTCGATTTTTCCTCACAGCAGGTCAACTGGTGTGTGGTTGCAACATTAAGGTCCCATTGAGTACGTTTTCGGATAGAGGGCCATCAGTTGCACCACAGGGCAGGGTGGAGGGTGCCATGCACGATACATTTTCTTTCTTCGGTAAGCATTTTTTTGTGTTTTATTCTTTTTGAATTTTTGTTTTTGATGTTGAATATAAAATGACCTTTTTCATGTTTGAAATATACTAACTCGATTTTTCCTCACAGGAGGTCAACTGGTGTGTGGTTGCAACATTTTGGTCCTATTGAGTACATTTTCGGAGAGAGGGACATCAGTAGCACCACATGGCAGGGTGGAGGGTGCCATGCACGATACATATTCTTTCTTCGGTAAGCATTTTTTTGTGTTTAATACTTTTGGAATTTTGGTTTTTGATGCTGATTATAAAATGACGATTTTCATGTTTGAAATGTACTAACTCGATTTTACCTCACAGCAGGTCAACTGGTGTGTGGTTGCAACATTACGGTCCCATTGAGTCCATTTTCGGAGAGAAGGACATCAGTTGCACCACAGGGCAGGGTGGAGGGTGCCATGCACGATACATTTTCTTTCGTCGGTAAGCATTTTCTAGTGTTTTATACTTTTGGAATTTTGGGTTTTGATGTTGATTATAAAATGACCTTTTTCATGTTTGAAATGTACTAACTCCATTTTCCATCACAGCAGGTCTACTGGTGTGTGGTTGCAACTTTAAGGTCCCATTGAGTACATTTTCGGAGAGAGGGACATTAGTTGCACCACAGGGTAGGGCGGAGGGTGCAGTGCACGATACATTTTCTTTCTTCGGTAAGCATTTTTTTGTGTTTAATACCTTTGGAATTTTTATTTTGATGTTGATTATAAAATGACCTTTTTCATGTTTGAAATGTACTAACTCGATTTTTCCTCACAGCAGGTCAACTGGTGTGTGGTTGCAACATTACGGTCCCATTGAGTACATTTTCAGAGAGAGGGACATCAGTTGCACCACAGGGCAGGGTGGAGGGTGCCATGCACGATACATTTTCTTTCTTCGGTAAGCATTTTTTTGTGTTTTATACTTTTGGAATTTTGGTTTTTTATGTAGATTATAAAATGACCTTTTTCATGTTTGAAATGTACTAACTCGATTTTTCCTCACAGGAGGTCAACTGGTGTGTGGTTGCAACATTTTGGTCCCATTGACTACATTTTCGGAGAGAGGGACATCAGTTGCACCACAGGGCAGGGTGGAGGGTGCCATGCACGATACATTTTCTTTCTTCGGTAATCATTTTTTTGTGTTTAATACTTTTTGAATTTTGGTTTTTGATGTTGATTATAAAATGTCCTTTTTCATGTTTGAAATGTATTAAATCGATTTTTCCTCACAGCAGGTCAACTGGTGTGTGGTTGCAACATTACGGACATATTGAGTACATTTTCGGAGAGAGGGACATCAGTTGCAGCACAGGGCAGGGTGGAGGGTGCCATGCACGATACATTTTCTTTCTTCGGTAAGCATTTTTTTGTGTTTTATACTCTTGGAATTTTGGTTTTTGATGTTGATTATAAAATGACCTTTTTCATGTTGAAATGTACTAACTCGATTTTTCCTCACAGCAGGTCAACTGGTGTGTGGTTGCAACATTACAGTCCCATTGAGTACATTTTCGGAGAGAGGGACATCAGTTGCACCACAGGGCAGGGTGGAGGGTGCCATGCACGATACATTTTCTTTCTTCGATAAGCATTTTTTTGTGTTTAATTCTTTTGGAATTTTGGTTTTTGATGTTGATTATAAAATGACCTTTTTCATGTTTGAAATGTACTAATTCCATTTTCCATCATAGCAGGTCAACTGGTGTGTAGTTGCAACATTAAGGTCCCATTGAGTACATTTTCAGAGAGAGGGACATAAGTTGCACAAAAGGGCAGGGCGGAGGGTGCAGTGCACGATACATTTTCTTTCTTCGGTAAGCATTTTTTTGTGTTTAATACTTTTGGAATTTTGGTTTTTGATGTTGATTATAAAATGACCTTTTTCATGTTTGAAATGTACTAACTCGATCTTTCCTCACAGCAGGTCAACTGGTATGTGGTTGCAACATTACGGTCCCATTGAGTACATTTTCGGAGAGAGGGACATCAGTTGCACCACAGGGCAGTGTGGTGGGTGCGGAGCTCTATACATTTTCTTTCTTCGGTAAGCATTTTCTAGTGTTTTATACTTTTGGAATTTTGGTTTTTGATGTTGATTATAAAATGACCTCTTTCATGTTTGAAATGTACTAACTCGATTTTTCCTCACAGCAGGTCAACTGGTGTGTGGTTGCAACATTACGATCCCAATGAGTACATTTTCGGAGAGAGGGACATCAGTTGCACCACAGGGCAGGGTGGAGGGTGCCATGCACGATACATTTTCTTTCTTCGGTAAGCATTTTTTTGTGTTTTATACTTTTGGAAATTTGGTTTTTGATGTTGATTATAAAATGACCTTACTCATGTTTGAAATGTACTAACTCGATTTTTCCTCACAGCAGGTCAACTGGTGTGTGGTTGCAACATTACGGTCCATTTGAGTACATTTTTGGAGAGAGGGACATCAGTTGCACTACAGGGCAGGGTGGAGGGTGCCTTGCACGATACATTTTCTTTCTTCGGTAAGCATTTTTTTGTGTTTTATACTTTTGGAATTTTGGTTTTTGACGTTGATTATAAAATGACCTTTTTCATGTTTGAAATGTACTAACTCGATTTTTTCTCACAGCAGGTCAACTGGTGTGTGGTTGCAACATTACAGTCCCATTGAGTACATTTTCGGAGAGAGGGACATCAGTTGCACCACAGGGCAGGGTGGAGGGTGCCATGCACGATACATTTTCTTTCTTCGGTAAGCATTTTTTTGTGTTTTATACTTTTGGAATTTTGGTTTTTGATGTTGATTATAAAATGACCTTTTTCATGTTTGAAATGTACTAACTCGATTTTTCCTCACAGCAGGTCAACTGGTGTGTGGTTGCAACATTACGGTCCCATTGAGTACATTTTCGGAGAGAGGGACATCAGTTGCACCACAGGGCAGGATGGAGGGTTCCTTGCACGATACATTTTCTTTCGTCGGTAAGCATTTTCTAGTGTTTTATACTTTTGGAATTTTGGTTTTAATGTTGAGTATAAAATAACCTTTTTCATGTTTGAAATGTACTAATTCCATTTTCCATCACAGCAGGTCAACTGGTGTGAGGTTGCAACATTACAGTCCCATTGAGTACATTTTCGGAGAGAGGGACATCAGTTGCACTACAGGGCAGGGTGGAGGGTGCCATGCACGATACATTTTCTTTCTTCGGTAAGCATTTTTTTGTGTTTTATACTTTTGGAATTTTGGTTTTTGATGTTGATTATAAAATGACCTTTTTCATGTTTGAAATGTACTAACTCGATTTTTCCTCACAGCAGGTCAACTGGTGTGTGGTTGCAGCGTTACGGTCCCATTGAGTACATTTTCGGAGAGAGGGACATCAGTTGCACCACAGGGCAGGGTGGAGGTCTGCCATGCACGATACATTTTCTTTCTTCGGTAAGGATTTTTTTGTGTTTTATACTTTTGGAATTTTGGTTTTTGATGTTGATTATAAAATGACCTTTTTCATGTTTGAATTGTACTAACTCGATTTTTCCTCACAGCAGGTCAACTGGTGTGTGGTTGCAACATTACGGTCCCATTGAGTACATTTTCGGAGAGAGGGACATCAGTTGCACCACAGGGCAGTGAGGAGGGTGCGGAGCTCTATACATTTTCTTTCTTCGGTAAGCATTTTCTAGTGTTTTATACTTTTGGAATTTTGGTTTTTGATGTAGATTATAAAATGACCTCTTTCATGTTTGAAATGTACTTACTCAATTTTTCCTCACAGCAGGTCAACTGGTGTGTGGTTGCAACATTACGGTCCCATTGAGTACATTTTCGGAGAGAGGGACATCAGTTGCAACACAGGGCAGGGTGGAGGGTGCCATGCACGATACATTTTCTTTCTTCGGTAAGCATTTTTTTGTGTTTTATACTTTTGGAATTTTGGTTTTTGATGTTGATTATAAAATGACCTTTTTCATGTTTGAAATGTACTAACTCGATTTTTCCTCACAGCAGGTCAACTGGTGTGTGGTTGCAACATTACGGTCCCATTGAGTACATTTTCGGAAAGAGGGACAACAGTTGCACCACAGGGCAGGGTGGAGGGTGCCTTCCACGATACATTTTCTTTCTTCGGTAAGGATTTTTTTGTGTTTTATACTTTTGGAATTTTGGTTTTTGATGTTGATTATAAAATGACCTTTTTCATGTTTGAAATGTACTAACTCGATTTTTTCTCACAGCAGGTCAACTGGTGTGTGGTTGCAACATTACGGTCCCATTGAGTACATTTTCGGAGAGAGGGACATCAGTTGCACCA
This sequence comes from Schistocerca cancellata, assembly GCF_023864275.1. NCBI lineage: Eukaryota > Metazoa > Arthropoda > Insecta > Orthoptera > Acrididae > Schistocerca > Schistocerca cancellata. The sequence goes on from NC_064631.1 coordinate 730,185,113, forward strand.
CAGGGCAGGGTGGAGGGTGCGGAGCTCTATAGATTTTCTTTCTTCGGTAAGCATTTTCTAGTGTTTTATACTTTTGGAATTTTGGTTTTTGATGTTGATTATAAAATGACCTTTTTCATGTTTGAAATGTACTAACTCGATTTTTCCTCACAGCAGGTCAACTGGTGTGTGGTTGCAACATTACGGTCCCATTGAGTACATTTTCGGAGAGAGGGACATCAGTTGCACCACAGGGCAGGGTGGAGGGTGCCATGCACGATACATCTTCTTTCTTCGGTAAGCATTTTTTTGTGTTTTATACTTTTGGAATTTTGTTTATGTTGATTATAAAATGACCTTTTTCATTTTTGAAATGTACTAACTCAATTTTTCCTCACAGCAGGTCAGCTGGTGTGTGGTTGCAACATTACGGTCCCATTCAGTACATTTTCGGAGAGAGGGACATCAGTTGCACCACAGGGTAGGGTGGAGGTCTGCCATGCACGATACATTTTCTTTCTTCGGTAAGGATTTTTTTGTGTTTTATACTTTTGGAATTTTGGTTTTTGATGTTGATTATAAAATGACCTTTTTCATGTTTGAAATGTACTAACTCGATTTTTCCTCACAGCAGGTCAACTGGTGTGTGGTTGCAACATTACGGTCCCATTGAGTACATTTTCGGAGAGAAGGACATCAGTTGAACCACAGGGCAGGGTGGAGGGTGCCATGCATGATACATTTTTTTTTCTTCGGTAAGCATTTTTTTGTGTTTTATACTTTTGGAATTTTGTTTTTGACGTTGATTGTAAAATGACCTTTTTCATTTTTGAAATGTACTAACTCGATTTTTCCTCACAGCAGGTCAACCTGGTGTGTGGTTGCAACATTACAGTCCCATTGAGTACATTTTCGGAGAGAGGGATATCAGTTGCACCACAGGGCAGTCTGGAGGGTGCGGAGCCCTATAAATTTTCTTTCTTCGGTAAGCATTTTCTAGTGTTTTATACTTTTGGAATTTTGGTTTTTGATAATGATTTTAAAATGACCTTTTTCATGATTGAAATGTACTAACTCGATTTTTCCTCGCAGCAGGTCAACTGTTGTGGTTGCAACATTACAATCCCATTGAGTACATTTTCGGAGAGAGGGACATCAGTTGCACCACAGAGCAGGGTGGAGGGTGCCATCCACGATACATTTTCTTTCTTCGGTAAGCATTTTTTTGTGTTTTATACTTTTGGAATTTTGGTTTTTGATGTTGATTATAAAATGATCATGTTTGAAATTTACTAACTCGTTTTTTCCTCATGGCAGGTCAACTGGTGTGTGGTTGTAACATTACGGACCAATTGAGTACATTTTCGGAGAGAGGGGCATCAGTTGCACCACAGGGCTGTGTGGAGGGTGCGGAGCTTTATACATTTTCTTTCTTCGGTAAGCATTTTCTAGTGTTTTATACTTTTGGAATTTTGGTTTTTGATGTTGATTATAAAATGACCTTTTTCATGTTTGAAATGTACTTACTCGATTTTTCCTCACAGCAGGTCAACTGGTGTGTGGTTGCAACATTACGGTCCCATTGAGTACATTTTCGGAGAGAGGGACATCAGTTGCACCACAGGGCAGGGTGGAGTGTGCCATGGACGATACATTTTCTTTCTTCGGTAAGCATTTTTTTGTGTTTTATGCTTTTGGAATTTTGGTTCTTGACGTTGATTATAAAATGACCTTTTTCATGTTTGAAATGTACTAACTCGATTTTTCCTCACAGCAGGTCAACTGGTGTGTGGTTGCAACATTACGGTCCCAGTGAGTACATTTTCGGAGAGAGGGACATCAGTTGCACCACAGGGCAGGGTGGAGGGTGCCATGCACGATACATTTTCTTTCTTCGGTAAGCATTTTTTTGTGTTTTATACTTTTGGAATTTTGGATTTTGATGTTGATTATAAAATGACCTTTTTCATGTTTGAATTGTACTAACTCGATTTTTCCCCACAGCAGGTCAACTGGTGTGTGGTTGCAACATTACGGTCCCATTGAGTACATTTTCGGAGAGAGGGACATCAGTTGCACCACAGGGCAGGGTGGAGGGTGCCATGCACGATACATTTTCTTTCTTCGGTAAGCATTTTTTTGTGTTTTATACTTTTGGAATTTTGGTTTTTGACGTTGATTATAAAATGACCTTTTTCATGTTTGAAATGTACTAACTCGATTTTTTCTCACAGCAGGTCAACTGTTGTGGTTGCAACATTACGGTCCCATTGAGTACATTTTCGGAGAGAGGGACATCAGTTGCAACCACAGGGCAGGGTGGAGGGTGCCATGCACGATACATTTTCTTTCTTCGGTAAGCATTTTTTTGTGTTTTATACTTTTGGAATTTTGGTTTTTGATGTTGATTATAAAATGAACTTTTTCATGTTTGAAATGTACTAACTCGATTTTTCCTCACAGCAGGTCAACTGGTGTGTGGTTGCAACATTACGGTCCCATTGAGTACATTTTCGGAGAGAGGGACATCAGTTGCACCACAGGGCAGGGTGGAGGTCTGCCATGCACGATACATTTTCTTTCTTCGGTAAGGATTTTTTTGTGTTTTATACTTTTGGAATTTTGGTTTTCGATGTTGATTATAAAATGACCTTTTTCATGTTTGAAATGTACTAACTCGATTTTTCCTCACAGCAGGTCAACTGGTGTGTCGTTGCAACATTACGGTCCCATTGAGTACATTTTCGGAGAGAGGGACATCAGTTGCACCACAGGGCAGGTTGGAGGGTGCCATGCACGACACATTTTCTTTCTTCGGTAAGCATTTTTTTGTGTTTTATACTTTTGGAATTTTGGTTTTTAACGTTGGTTATAAAATGACCTTTTTCATGATTGAAATGTACTAACTCGATTTTTCCTCACAGCAGGTCAACTGGTGTGTGGTTGCAACATTACGGTCCCATTGAGTACATTTTCGGAGAGAGGGACATCAGTTGCACCACAGGGCAGGGTGGAGGGTGCCATGCACGATACATCTTCTTTCTTCGGTAAGCATTTTTTTGTGTTTTATACTTTTGGAATTTTGTTTTTTATGTTGATTATAAAATGACCTTTTTCAAGTTTGAAATGTACTAACTCGATTTTTCCTCACAGCAGGTCAACTGGTGTGTGGTTGCAACATTACGGTCCCATTCAGTACATTTTCGGAGAGAGGGACATCAGTTGCACCACAGGGTAGGGTGGAGGTCTGCCATGCACGATACATTTTCTTTCTTCGGTAAGGATTTTTTTGTGTTTTATACTTTTGGAATTTTGGTTTTTGATGTTGATTATAAAATGACCTTTTTCATGTTTGAAATGTACTAACTCGATTTTTCCTCACAGCAGGTCAACTGGTGTGTGGTTGCAACATTACGGTCCCATTGAGTACATTTTCGGAGAGAAGGACATCAGTTGAACCACAGGGCAGGGTGGAGGGTGCCATGCACAATACATTTTTCTTCTTCGGTAAGCATTTTTTTGTGTTTTATACTTTTGGATCTTCGGTTTTTGACGTTGATTGTAAAATGACCGTTTTCATGTTTGAAATGTACTAACTCGATTTTTCCTCACAGCAGGTCAACCTGGTGTGTGGTTGCAACATTACAGTCCCATTGAGTACATTTTCGGAGAGAGGGATATCAGTTGCACCACAGGGCAGTCTGGAGGGTGCGGAGCCCTATACATTTTCTTTCTTCGGTAAGCATTTTCTAGTGTTTTATACTTTTGGAATTTTGGTTTTTGATGTTTCCTCGCAGCAGGTCAACTGTTGTGGTTGCAACATTATGGTCCCATTGAGTACATTTTCGGAGAGAGGGGCATCAGTTGCACCACAGGGCTGTGTGGAGGGTGCGGAGCTCTATACATTTTCTTTCTTCGGTAAATATTTTCTAGTGTTTTATACTTTTGGAATTTTGGTTTTTGATGTTGATTATAACATGACCTTTTTCATGTTTGAAATGTACTAACTCGATTTTTCCTCACAGCAGGTCAACTGGTGTGTGGTTGCCACATTACGGTCCCATTGAGTACATTTTCGGAGAGAGGGACATCAGTTGCACCACAGGGCAGGGTGGAGTGTGCCATGCACGATACATTTTCTTTCTTCGGTAAGCATTTTTTTGTGTTTTTCGCTTTTGGAATTTTGGTTCTTGACGTTGATTATAAAATGACCTTTTTCATGTTTGAAATGTACTAACTCGATTTTTCCTCACAGCAGGTCAACTGGTGTGTGGTTGCAACATTACGGTCCCAGTGAGTACATTTTCGGAGAGAGGGACATCAGTTGCACCACAGGGCAGGGTGGAGGGTGCCATGCACGATACATTTTCTTTCTTCGGTAAGCATTTTTTTGTGTTTTATACTTTTGGAATTTTGGTTTTTGATGTTGATTATAAAATGACCTTTTTCATGTTTGAATTGTGCTAACTCGATTTTTCCCCACAGCAGGTCAACTGGTGTGTGGTTGCAACATTACGGTCCCATTGAGTACATTTTCGGAGAGAGGGACATCAGTTGCACCACAGGGCAGGGTGGAGGGTGCCATGCACGATACATTTTCTTTCTTCGGTAAGCATTTTTTTGTGTTTTATACTTTTGGAATTTTGGTTTTTGACATTGATTATAAAATGACCTTTTTCATGTTTGAAATGTACTAACTCGATTTTTTCTCACAGCAGGTCATCTGTTGTGGTTGCAACATTACGGTCCCATTGAGTACATTTTCGGAGAGAGGGACATCAGTTGCACCACAGGGCAGGGTGGAGGGTGCCATGCACGATACATTTTCTTTCTTCGGTAAGCATTTTCTAGTGTTTTATACTTTTGGAATTTTGGTTTTTGATGTTGATTATAAAATGACCTTTTTCATGATTGAAATGTACTAACTCGATTTTTCCTCGCAGCAGGTCAACTGTTGTGGTTGCAACATTACGGTCCCATTGAGTACATTTTCGGAGAGAGGGACGTCATTTGCACCACAGAGCAGGGTGGAGGATGCCATGCACGATACATTTTCTTTCTTCGGTAAGCATTTTTTTGTGTTTTATACTTCTGGAATTTTGGTTTTTCATGTTGATTATAAAATGACCTTTTTCATGTTTGAAATGTACTAACTTGATTTTTCCTCACAGCAGGTCAACTGGTTAGTGGTTGCAACATTACGGACCCATTGAGTACATTTTCGGAGAGAGGGGCATCAGTTGCACCACAGGGCAGTGTGGAGGGTGCGGAGCTCTATACATTTTCTTTCTTCGGTAAGCATTTTCTAGTGTTTTATACTTTTGGAATTTTGGTTTTTGATGTTGATTATAAAATGACCTTTCTCATGTTTGAAATGTACTAACTCGATTTTTCCTCACAGCAGGTCAACTGGTGTGTGGTTGCAACATTACGGTCCCATTGAGTACATTTTCGGAGAGAGGGACATCAGTTGCACCACAGGGCAGGGTGGAGGGTACCATGCACGATACCATTTCTATCTTCGGTAAGCATTTTTTTGTGTTTACTACTTTTGGAATTTTGGTTTTTGACGTTGATTAGAAAATGACCTTTTTAATGTTTGAAATGTACTAACTCGATTTTTTCTCACAGCAGGTCAACTGGTGTGTGGTTGCAACATTACGGTCCCATTGAGTACATTCTCGGAGAGAGTGACATCAGTTGCACCACAGGGCAGGGTGGAGGGTGCGGAGCTCTATACATTTTCTTTCTTCGGTAAGCATTTTCTAATGTTTTTTACTTTTGGAAATTTGGTTTTTGATGTTGATTATAAAATGACCTCTTTCTTGTTTGAAATGTACTAACTCGATTTTTCCTCACAGAAGGTCAACTGGTGTGTGGTTGCAACATTACGGTCCCATTGAGAACATTTTCGGAGAGAGGGACATCAGCTGCACCACAGGGCAGGGTGGAGGGTGCCATGCACGACACATTTTCTTTCTTCGGTAAGCATTTTTTTGTGTTTTATACTTTTGGAATTTTGGTTTTTGACGTTGGTTATAAAATGACCTTTTTCATGATTGAAATGTACTAACTCGATTTTTCCTCACAGCAGGTCAACTGGTGTAAGGTTGCAACATTACAGTCCCATTGAGTACATTTTCGGAGAGAGGGACATCAGTTGCACCACAGGGCAGGGTGGAGGGTGCCATGCACGATACATTTTCTTTCTTCGGTAAGCATTTTTTTGTGTTTTATTCTTTTGGAATTTTGGTTTTTGATGTTGATTATAAAATGACCTTTTTCATGTTTGAAATGTACTAACTCGATTTTTCCTCACAGCAGGTCAACTGGTGTGTGGTTGCAACATTATGGTCCCATTGAGTACATTTTCAGAGAGAGGGACATCACTTGCACCACAGGGCAGGGTGGAGGTCTGCCATGCACGATACATTTTCTTTCTTCGGCAAGCATTTTCTTGTGTTTTATACTTTTGGAATTTTGGTTTTTGATATTGATTATAAAATGACCTTATTCATGTTTGATATGTACTAACTCGATTTTTCCTCACAGCAGGTCTACAGGTGTGTGGTTGCAACATTACGGTCCCATTGAGTACATTTTCGGAGAGAGGGACATCAGTTGCACCACAGGGCAGGGTGGAGGGTGCCATGCACGATACATTTTCTTTCTTCGGTAAGCATTTTTTTGTGTTTTATACTTTTGGAATTTTGGTTTTTGATGTTGATTATAAAATGACCTTTTTCATGTTTGAAATGTACTAACTCGATTTTTCCTCACAGCAGGTCAATTGGTGTGTGGTTGCAACATTACGGTCCCATTGAGTATATTTTCGGAGAGAGGGACATCAGTTGAACCACAGGGCAGGGTGGAGGGTGCCATGCACGATACATTTTTTTTCTTCGGTAAGCATTTTCTGGTGTTTTATACTTTTGGAATTTCGGTTTTTGACGTTGATTGTAATATGACCTTTTTCATGTTTGAAATGTACTAACTCGATTTTTCCTCACAGCAGGTCAACCTGGTGTGTGGTTGCAACATTACAGTCCCATTGAGTACATTTTCGGAGAGAGGGATATCAGTTGCACCACAGGGCAGGGTGGAGTGTGCCATGCACGATATATTTTCTTTCTTCGGTAAGCATTTTTTTGTGTTTTATGCTTTTGGAATTTTGGTTTTTGACGTTGATTAGAAAATGACCTTTTTCATGTTTGAAATGTACTAACTCGATTTTTCCTCACAGCAGATCAACTGGTGTGTGGTTGCAACATTACGGTCCCAGTGAGTACATTTTCGGAGAGAGGGACATCAGTTGCACCACAGGGCAGGGTGGAGGGTGCCATGCACGATACATTTTCTTTCTTCGGTAAGCATTTTTTTGTGTTTTATACTTTTGGAATTTTGGTTTTTGATGTTGATTATAAAATGACCTTTTTCATGTTTGAATTGTACTAACTCGATTTTTCCCCACAGCAGGTCAACTGGTGTGTGGTTGCAACATTACGGTCCAATTGAGTACATTTTCGGAGAGAGGGACATCAGTTGCACCACAGGGCAGGGTGGAGGGTGCCATGCACGATACATTTTCTTTCTTCGGTAAGCATTTTTTTGTGTTTTATACTTTTGGAATTTTGGTTTTTGACGTTGATTATAAAATGACCTTTTTCATGTTTGAAATGTACTAACTCGATTTTTTCTCACAGCAGGTCAACTGGTGTGTGGTTGCAACATTACGGTCCCATTGAGTACATTTTCGGAGAGAGGGACATCAGTTGCACCACAGGGCAGTGTGGAGGGTGCCATGCACGATACATTTTCTTTCTTCGGTAAGCATTTTTTTGTGTTTTATACTTTTGGAATTTTGGTTTTTCATGTTGATTATAAAATGACCTTTTTCATGTTTGAAATGTACGAACTTGATTTTTCCTCACAGCAGGTCAACTGGTGTGTGGTTGCAACATTACGGTCCCATTGAGTACATTTTCGGAGAGAGGGACATCAGTTGCACCACAGGGGAGGGTGGAGGGTGCCATGCACGATACATTTTCTTTCTTCGGTGAGCATTTTTTTGTGTTTTATACTTTTGGAATTTTGGTTTTTGATGTTGATTATAAAATGACCTTTTTCATGTTTGAAATGTACTAACTCGATTTTTCCTCACAGCAGGTCAACTGTTGTGGTTGCAACATTACGGTCCCATTGAGTACATTTTCGGAGAGAGGGACATCAGTTGCACCACAGGGCAGGGTGGAGGGTGCCATGCACGATACATTTTCTTTCTTCGGTAAGCATTTTTTTGTGTTTTATACTTTTGGAATTTTGGTTTTTGATGTTGATTATAAAATGATCATGTTTGAAATGTACTAACTCGATTTTTCCTCACAGCAGGTCAACTGGTGTGTGGTTGCAACATTACGGTCCCATTGAGTACATTTTCGGAGAGAGGGACATCAGTTGCACGACAGGGCATGGTGGAGGGTACCATGCACGATACCATTTCTATCTTCGGTAAGCATTTTTTTGTGTTTACTACTTTTGGAATTTTGGTTTTTGACGTTGATTAGAAAATGACCTTTTTAATGTTTGAAATGTACTAACTCGATTTTTTCTCACAGCAGGTCAACTGGTGTGTGGTTGCAACATTACGGTCCCATTGAGTACATTCTCGGAGAGAGTGACACCAGTTGCACCACAGGGCAGGGTGGAGGGTGCGGAGCTCTATACATTTTCTTCCTTCGGTAAGCATTTTCTAATGTTTTTTACTTTTGGAAATTTGGTTTTTATGTAGATTATTAAATGACCTCTTTCATGTTTGAAATGTACTAACTCGATTTTTCCTCACAGAAGGTCAACTGGTGTGTGGTTGCAACATTACGGTCCCATTGAGTACAATTTCGGAGAGAGGGACATCAGTTGCACCACAGGGCAGGGTGGAGGGTGCCATGCACGATACATTTTCTTTCTTCGGTAAGCATTTTTTTGTGTTTTATACTTTTGGAATTTTGGTTTTTGATGTTGATTATAAAATGACCTTTTTCATGTTTGAAATGTACTAACTCGATTTTTCCTCACAGCAGGTCAACTGGTGTGTGGTTGCAACATTGTGGTCCCATTGAGTACATTTTCGGAGAGAGGGACATCAGTTGCACCACAGGGCAGGGTGGAGGTCTGCCATGCACGATACATTTTCTTTCTTCGGCAAGCATTTTCTTGTGTTTTATACTTTTGGAATTTTGGTTTTTGATGTTGATTATAAAATGACCTTATTCATGTTTGATATGTACTAACTCGATTTTTCCTCACAGCAGGTCTACAGGTGTGTGGTTGCAACATTACGGTCCCATTGAGTACATTTTCGGAGAGAGGGACATCATTTGCACCACAGGGCAGGGTGGAGGGTGCCATGCACGATACATTTTCTTTCTTCGGTAAGCATTTTTTGTGTTTTATACTTTTGGAATTTTGGTTTTTGATGTTGATTATAAAATGACCTTTTTCATGTTTGAAATGTACTAACTCGATTTTTCCTCACAGCAGGTCAACTGGTGTGTGGTTGCAACAATACGGTCCCATTGAGTATATTTTCGGAGAGAGGGACATCAGTTGAACCACAGGGCAGGGTGGAGGGTGCCATGCACGATACATTTTTTTTCTTCGGTAAGCATTTTCTGGTGTTTTATACTTTTGGAATTTCGGTTTTTGACGTTGATTGTAAAATGACCTTTTTCATGTTTGAAATGTACTAACTCGATTTTTCCTCACAGCAGGTCAACCTGGTGTGTGGTTGCAACATTACAGTCCCATTGAGTACATTTTCGGAGAGAGGGATATCAGTTGCACCACAGGGCAGTCTGGAGGGTGCGGAGCCCTATACATTTTCTTTCTTCGGTAAGCATTTTCTAGTGTTTTATACTTTTGGAATTTTGGTTTTTGATGTTGATTATAAAATGACCTTTATCATGATTGAAATGTACTAACTCGATTTTTCCTCGCAGCAGGTCAACTGTTGTGGTTGCAACATTACATTCCCATTGAGTACATTTTCGGAGAGAGGGACATCAGTTGCACCACAGAGCAGGGTGGAGGGTGCCATGCACGATACATTTTCTTTCTTCGGTAAGCATTTTTTTGTGTTTTATACTTTTGGAATTTTGGTTTTTGACGTTGATTATAAAATGATCATGTTTGAAATTTAGTAACTCGTTTTTTCCTCATGGCAGGTCAACTGGTGTGTGGTTGTAACATTACGGACCCATTGAGTACATTTTCGGAGAGAGGGGCATCAGTTGCACCACAGGGCTGTGTGGAGGGTGCGGAGCTCTATACATTTTCCTTCTTCGGTAAGCATTTTCTAGTGTTTTATACTTTTGGAATTTTGGTTTTTGATGTTGATTATAAAATGACCTTTTTCATGTTTGAAATGTACTAACTCGATTTTTCCTCACAGCAGGTCAACTGGTGTGTGGTTGCAACATTACGGTCCCAGTGAGTACATTTTCGGAGAGAGGGACATCAGTTGCACCACAGGGCAGGGTGGAGTGTGCCATGCACGATACATTTTCTTTCTTCGGTAAGCATTTTTTTGTGTTTTATGCTTTTGGAATTTTGGTTTTTGACGTTGATTAGAAAATGACCTTTTTCATGTTTGAAATGTACTAACTCGATTTTTCCTCACAGCAGATCAACTGGTGTGTGGTTGCAACATTACGGTCCCAGTGAGTACATTTTCGGAGAGAGGGACATCAGTTGCACCACAGGGCAGGGTGGAGGGTGCCATGCACGATACATTTTCTTTCTTCGGTAAGCATTTTTTTGTGTTTTATACTTTTGGAATTTTGGTTTTTGATGTTGATTATAAAATGACCTTTTTCATGTTTGAATTGTACTAACTCGATTTTTCCCCACAGCAGGTCAACTGGTGTGTGGTTGCAACATTACGGTCCCATTGAGTACATTTTCGGAGAGAGGGACATCAGTTGCACCACAGGGCAGGGTGGAGTGTGCCATGCACGATACATTTTCTTTCTTCGGTAAGCATTTTTTTGTGTTTTATACTTTTGGAATTTTGGTTTTTGACGTTGATTATAAAATGACCTTTTTCATGTTTGAAATGTACTAACTCGATTTTTTCTCACAGCAGGTCAACTGGTGTGTGGTTGCAAAATTACGGTCCCATTGAGTACTTTTTCGGAGAGAGGGACATCAGTTGCACCACAGGGCAGGGTGGAGGGTGCCATGCACGATACATTTTCTTTCTTCGGTAAGCATTTTTTTGTGTTTTATACTTTTGGAATTTTGGTTTTTGATGTTGATTATAAAATGATCATGTTTGAAATGTACTAACTCGATTTTTCCTCACAGCAGGTCAACTGGTGTGTGGTTGCAACATTACGGTCCCATTGAGTACATTTTCGGAGAGAGGGACATCAGTTGCACCACAGGGCAGGGTGGAGGGTACCATGCACGATACCATTTCTCTCTTCGGTAAGCATTTTTTTGTGTTTACTACTTTTGGAATTTTGGTTTTTGATGTTGATTAGAAAATGACCTTTTTAATGTTTGAAATGTACTAACTCGATTTTTTCTCACAGCAGGTCAACTGGTGTGTGGTTGCAACATTACGGTCCCATTGAGTACAATCTCGGAGAGAGTGACACCAGTTGCACCACAGGGCAGGGTGGAGGGTGCGGAGCTCTATACATTTTCTTTCTTCGGTAAGCATTTTCTAATGTTTTTTACTTATGGAAATTTGGTTTTTGATGTTGATTATAAAATGACCTCTTTCATGTTTGAAATGTACTAACTCGATTTTTCCTCACAGAAGGTCAACTGGTGTGTGGTTGCAACATTACGGTCCCATTGAGTACATTTTCGGAGAGAGGGACATCAGTTGCACCACAGGGCAGGGTGGAGGGTGCCATGCACGACACATTTTCTTTCTTCGGTAAGCATTTTTTTGTGTTTTATACTTTTGGAATTTTGGTTTTTGACGTTGGTTATAAAATGACCTTTTTCATGATTGAAATGTACTAACTCGATTTTTCCTCACAACAGGTCAACTGGTGTAAGGTTGCAACATTACGGTCCCATTGAGTACATTTTCGGAGAGAGGGACATCAGTTGCACCACAGGGCAGGTTGGAGGGTGCCATGCACGATACATTTTCTTTCTACGGTAAGCATTTTTTTGTGTTTTATACTTTTGGAATTTTGGTTTTTGATGTTGATTATAAAATGACCTTTTTCATGTTTGAAATGTACTAACTCGATTTTTCCTCACAGCAGGTCAACTGGTGTGTGGTTGCAACATTGTGGTCCCATTGAGTACATTTTCGGAGAGAGGGACATCAGTTGCACCACAGGGCAGGGTGGAGGTCTGCCATGCACGATACATTTTCTTTCTTCGGCAAGCATTTTCTTGTGTTTTATACTTTTGGAATTTTGGTTTTTGATGTTGATTATAAAATGACCTTATTCATGTTTGATATGTACTAACTCGATTTTTCCTCACAGCAGGTCAACAGGTGTGTGGTTGCAACATTACGGTCCCATTGAGTACATTTTCGGAGTGAGGGACATCAGTTGCACCACAGGGCAGGGTGGAGGGTGCCATGCACGATACATTTTCTTTCTTCGGTAAGCATTTTTTTGTGTTTTATACTTTTGGAATTTTGGTTTTTGATGTTGATTATAAAATGACCTTTTTCATGTTTGAAATGTACTAACTCGATTTTTCCTCACAGCAGGTCAACTGGTGTGTGGTTGCAACATTACGGTCCCATTGAGTATATTGTCGGAGAGAGGGACATCAGTTGAACCACAGGGCAGGGTGGAGGGTGCCATGCACGATACATTTTTTTTCTTCGGTAAGCATTTTCTGGTGTTTTATACTTTTGGAATTTCGGTTTTTGACGTTGATTGTAAAATGACCTTTTTCATGTTTGAAATGTACTAACTCGATTTTTCCTCACAGCAGGTCAACCTGGTGTGTGGTTGCAACATTACAGTCCCATTGAGTACATTTTCGGAGAGAGGGATATCAGTTGCACCACAGGGCAGTCTGGAGGGTGCGGAGCCCTATACATTTTCTTTCTTCGGTAAGCATTTTCTAGTGTTTTATACTTTTGGAATTTTGGTTTTTGATGTTGATTATAAAATGACCTTTTTCATGTTTGAAATGTACTAACTCGATTTTTCCTCGCAGCAGGTCAACTGTTGTGGTTGCAACATTACGGTCCCATTGAGTACATTTTCGGAGAGAGGGACATCAGTTGCACCACAGAGCAGGGTGGAGGGTGCCATGCACGATACATTTTCTTTCTTCGGTAAGCATTTTTTTGTGTTTTATACTTTTGGAATTTTGGTTTTTGATGTTGATTATAAAATGATCATGTTTGAAATTTACTAACTCGTTTTTTCCTCATGGCAGGTCAACTGGTGTGTGGTTGTAACATTACGGACCCATTGAGTACATTTTCGGAGAGAGGGGCATCAGTTGCACCACAGGGCTGTGTTGAGGGTGCGGAGCTCTATACATTTTCTTTCTTCGGTAAGCATTTTCTAGTGTTTTATACTTTTGGAATTTTGGTTTTTGATGTTGATTATAAAATGACCTTTTTCATGTTTGAAATGTACTAACTCGATTTTTCCTCACAGCAGGTCAACTGGTGTGTGGTTGCAACATTACGGTCCCATTGAGTACATTTTCGGAGAGAGGGACATCAGTTGCACCACAGGGCAGGGTGGAGTGTGCCATGCACGATACATTTTCTTTCTTCGGTAAGCATTTTTTTGTGTTTTATGCTTTTGGAATTTTGGTTCTTGACGTTGATTATAAAATGACCTTTTTCATGTTTGAAATGTACTAACTCGATTTTTCCTCACAGCAGGTCAACTGGTGTGTGGTTGCAACATTACGGTCCCAGTGAGTACATTTTCGGAGAGAGGGACATCAGTTGCACCACAGGGCAGGGTGGAGGGTGCCATGCTCGATACATTTTCTTTCTTCGGTAAGCATTTTTTTGTGTTTTATACTTTTGGAATTTTGGTTTTTGATGTTGATTATAAAATGACCTTTTTCATGTTTGAATTGTACTAACTCGATTTTTCCCCACAGCAGGTCAACTGGTGTGTGGTTGCAACATTACGGTCCCATTGAGTACATTTTCGGAGAGAGGGACATCAGTTGCACCACAGGGCAGGGTGGAGGGTGCCATGCACGATACATTTTCTTTCTTCGGTAAGCATTTTTTTGTGTTTTATACCTTTGGAATTTTAGTTTTTGACGTTGATTATAAAATGACCTTTTTCATGTTTGAAATGTACTAACTCGATTTTTTCTCACAGCAGGTCAACTGGTGTGTGGTTGCAACATTACGGTCCCATTGAGTACATTTTCGGAGAGAGGGACATCAGTTGCACCACAGGGCAGGGTGGAGGGTGCAATGCACGATACATTTTCTTTCTTCGGTAAGCATTTTTTTGTGTTTTATACTTTTGGAATTTTGGTTTTTCATGTTGATTATAAAATGACCTTTTTCATGTTTGAAATGTACGAACTTGATTTTTCCTCACAGCAGGTCAACTGGTGTGTGGTTGCAACATTACGGTCCCATTGAGTACATTTTCGGAGAGAGGGACATCAGTTGCACCACAGGGAGGGTGGAGGGTGCCATGCATGATACATTTTCTTTCTTCGGTAAGAATTTTTTTGTGTTTTATACTTTTGGAATTTTGGTTTTTGATGTTGATTATAAAATGACCTTTTTCATGTTTGAAATGTACTAACTCGATTTTTCCTCACAGCAGGTCAACTGTTGTGGTTGCAACATTACGGTCCCATTGAGTACATTTTCGGAGAGAGGGACATCAGTTGCACCACAGGGCAGGGTGGAGGGTGCCATGCACGATACATTTTCTTTCTTCGGTAAGCATTTTTTTGTGTTTTATACTTTTGGAATTTTGGTTTTTGATGTTGATTATAAAATGATCATGTTTGAAATGTACTAACTCGTTTTTTCCTCATGGCAGGTCAACTGGTGTGTGGTTGCAACATTACGTTCCCATTGAGTACATTTTCGGAGAGAGGGGCATCAGTTGCACCACAGGGCAGTGTGGAGGGTGCGGAGCTCTATACATTTTCTTTCTTCGGTAAGCATTTTTTTGTGTTTTATACTTTTGGAATTTTGGTTTTTCATGTTGATTATAAAATGACCTTTTTCATGTTTGAAATGTACTAACTTGATTTTTACTCACAGCAGGTCAACTGGTTTGTGGTTGCAACATTACGGACCCATTGAGTACATTTTCGGAGAGAGGGGCATCAGTTGCACCACAGGGCAGTGTGGAGGGTGCGGAGCTCTATACATTTTCTTTCTTCGGTAAGCATTTTCTAGTGTTTTATACTTTTGGAATTTTGGTTTTTTATGTTGATTATAAAATTACCTTTTTCTTGTTTGAAATGTACTAACTCGATTTTTTCTCACAGCAGGTCAACTGGTGTGTGGTTGCAACATTACGGTCCCATTGAGTACATTTTCGGAGAGAGGGACATCAGTTGCACCACAGGGCAGGGTGGAGGGTACCATGCACGATACATTTTCTTTCTTCGGTAAGCATTTTTTTGTGTTTACTACTTTTGGAATTTTGGTTTTTGACGTTGATTAGAAAATGACCTTTTTAATGTTTGAAATGTACTAACTCGATTTTTTCTCACAGCAGGTCAACTGGTGTGTGGTTGCAACATTACGGTCCCATTGAGTACATTCTCGGAGAGAGTGACATCAGTTGCACCACAGGGCAGGGTGGAGGGTGCGGAGCTCTATAGATTTTCTTTCTTCGGTAAGCATTTTCTAATGTTTTATACTTTTGGAAATTTGGTTTTTGATGTTGATTATAAAATGACCTCTTTCATGTTTGAAATGTACTAACTCGATTTTTCCTCACAGAAGGTCAACTGGTGTGTGGTTGCAACATTACGGTCCCATTGAGTACATTTTCGGAGAGAGGGACATCAGTTGCACCACAGGGCAGTGTGGAGGGTGCCATGCACGACACATTTTCTTTCTTCGGTAAGCATTTTTTTGTGTTTTATACTTTTGGAATTTTGGTTTTTGACGTTGGTTATAAAATGACCTTTTTCATGATTGAAATGTACTAACTCGATTTTTCCTCACAGCAGGTCAACTGGTGTAAGGTTGCAACATTACGGTCCCATTGAGTACATTTTCGGAGAGAGGGACATCAGTTGCATCACAGGGCAGGGTGGAGGGTGCCATGCACGATACATTTTCTTTCTTCGGTAAGCATTTTTTTGTGTTTTATACTTTTGGAATTTTGGTTTTTGATGATGATTATAAAATGACCTTTTTCATGTTTGAAATGTACTAACTCGATTTTTCCTAACAGCAGGTCAGCTGGTGTGTGGTTGCAACATTATGGTCCCATTGAGTACATTTTCGGAGAGAGGGACATCAGTTGCACCACAGGCCAGGGTGGAGGTCTGCCATGCACGATACATTTTCTTTCTTCGGCAAGCATTTTCTTGTGTTTTATACTTTTGGAATTTCGGTTTTTGATGTTGATTATAAAATGACCTTATTCATGTTTGATATGTACTAACTCGATTTTTCCTCACAGCAGGTCAACAGGTGTGTGGTTGCAACATTACGGTCCCATTGAGTACATTTTCGGAGAGAGGGACATCAGTTGCACCACAGGGCAGGTTGGAGGGTGCCATGCACGATACATTTTCTTTCTTCGGTAAGCATTTTTTTGTGTTTTATACTTTTGGAATTTTGGTTTTTCATGTTGATTATAAAATTACCTTTTTCATGTTTGAAATATACTAACTTGATTTTTCCTCACAGCAGGTCAACTGGTGTGTGGCTGCAACATTACGGTCCCATTGAGTACATTTTCGGAGAGAGGGACATCAGTTGCACCACAGGGCAGGGTGGAGGGTGCCATGCACGATACATTTTCTTTCTTCGGTAAGCATTTTTTTGTGTTTTATACTTTTGGAATTTTGGTTTTTCATGTTGATTATAAAATGACCTTTTTCATGTTTGAAATGTACTAACTTGATTTTTCCTCGCAGCAGGTCAACTGGTGTGTGGTTGCAACATTACGGTCCCATTGAGTACATTTTCGGAGAGTGGGACATCAGTTGCACCACAGGGGAGGGTGGAGGGTGCCATGTACGATACATTTTTATTCTTCGGTAAGAATTTTTTTGTATTTTATACTTTTGGAATGTTGGTTTTTGATGTTGATTATAAAATGACCTTTTTCATGTTTGAAATGTACTAACTCGATTTTTCCTCACAGCAGGTCAACTTTTGTGGTTGCAACATTACGGTCCCATTGAGTACATTTTCGGAGAGAGGGACATCAGTTGCACCACAGGGCAGGGTGGAGGGTGCCATGCACGATACATTTTCTTTCTTCGGTAAGCATTTTTTTGTGTTTTATACTTTTGGAATTTTGGTTTTTGATGTTGATTATAAAATGATCATGTTTGAAATGTACTAACTCGTTTTTTCCTCATGGCAGGTCAACTGGTGTGTGGTTGGAAAATTACGGACCTATTGAGTACATTTTTGGAGAGAGGGGCATCAGTTGCACCACAGGGCGGTGTGGAGGGTGTCATGCACGATACATTTTCTTTCTTCGGTAAGCATTTTTTTGTGTTTTATACTTTTGGAATTTTGGTTTTTGACGTTGATTATAAAATGACCTTTTTCATGTTTGACATGAACTACCTCGATTTTTCCTCACAGCAGGTCAACTGGTGTGTGGTTGCAACATTATGGTCCCATTGAGTACATTTTCGGAGAGAGGGACATCAGTTGCACCACAGGGCAGGGTGGAGGTCTGCCATGCACGATACATTTTCTTTCTTCGGCAAGCATTTTTTTGTGTTTTATACTTTTGGAATTTTGGTTTTTGATGTTGATTATAAAATGACCTTATTCATGTTTGATATGTACTAACTCGATTTTTCCTCACAGCAGGTCAACAGGTGTGTGGTTGCAACATTACGGTCCCAGTGAGTACATTTTCGGAGAGAGGGACATCAGTTGCACCACAGGGCAGGGTGGAGGGTGCCATGCACGATATATTTTCTTTCTTCGGTAAGCATTTTTTTGTGTTTTATACTTTTGGAATTTTGGTTTTTCATGTTGATTATAAAATGACCTTTTTCATGTTTGAAATGTACTAACTTGATTTTTCCTCACAGCAGGTCAACTGGTGTGTGGTTGCAACATTACGGTCCCATTGAGTACATTTTCGGAGAGAGGGACATCAGTTGCACCACAGGGCAGGGTGGAGGGTGCCATGCACGATACATTTTCTTTCTTCGGTAAGCATTTTTTTGTGTTTTATACTTTTGGAATTTTGGTTTTTCATGTTGATTATAAAATGACCTTTTTCATGTTTGAAATGTACTAACTCGTTTTTTCCTCATGGCAGGTCAACTGGTGTGTGGTTGCAAAATTACGGACCTATTGAGTACATTTTCGGAGAGAGGGGCATCAGTTGCACCACAGGGCGGTGTGGAGGGTGCCATGCACGATACATTTTCTTTCTTCAGTAAGCATTTTTTTGTGTTTTATACTTTTTGAATTTTTGTTTTTGACGTTGATTATAAAATGACCTTTTTCATGTTTGAAATGAACTACCTCGATTTTTCCTCTCAGCAGGTCAACTGGTGTGTGGTTGCAACATTACGGTCCCAGTGAGTACATTTTCGGAGAGAGGGACATCAGTTGCACCACAGGGCAGGGTGGAGGGTGCCATGCACGATACATTTTCTTTCTTCGGTAAGCATTTTTTTGTGTTTTATACTTTTGGAATTTTGGTTTTTGACGTTGATTATAAAATGACCTTTTTCATGTTTGAAATGTACTAACTCGATTTTTTCTCACAGCAGGTCAACTGGTGTGTGGTTGCAACATTACGTTCCCATTGAGTACATTCTCGGAGAGAGGGACATCAGTTGCACCACAGGGCAGGGTGGAGGGTGCGGAGCTCTATAGATTTTCTTTCTTCGGTAAGCATTTTCTAGTGTTTATTACTTTTGGAATTTTGGTTTTTGATGTTGATTATAAAATGACCTTTTTCATGTTTGAAATGTACTAACTCGATTTATCTCACAGCAGGTCATCTGGTGTGTGGTTGCAACATTACGGTCCCATTGAGTACATTTTCGGAGAGAGGGACATCAGTTGCACCACAGGGCAGGGTGGAGG
Organism: Schistocerca cancellata; assembly: GCF_023864275.1. Lineage (NCBI taxonomy): Eukaryota > Metazoa > Arthropoda > Insecta > Orthoptera > Acrididae > Schistocerca > Schistocerca cancellata. Next base: position 730,204,344 of record NC_064631.1, read on the forward strand.
GTGCCATGCACGATACATTTTCTTTCTTCGGTAAGCATTTTTTTGTGTTTTATACTTTTGGAATTTCGTTTTTGACGTTGGTTATAAAATGACCTTTTTCATGTTTGAAATGTACTAACTCGATTTTTTCTCACAGCAGGTCATCTGGTGTGTGGTTGCAACATTACGGTCCCATTGAGTATATTCTCGGAGAGAGGGACATCAGTTGCATCACAGGGCAGGGTGGAGGATGCCATGCACGATACATTTTCTGTCTTCGGTAAGAATCTTTTTGTGTTTTATACTTTTGGAATTTTGGTTTTTGACGTTGATTATTAAATGACCTTTTTCATGTTTGGAATGTACTAACTCGATTTTTCCCCACAGCAGGTCAACTGGTGTGTGGTTGCAACATTACGGTCCCATTGAGTACATTTTCGGAGAGAGGGACATCAGTTGCACCACAGGGCAGGGTGGAGGGTGCCGTGCACGACACATTTTCTTTCTTCGGTAAGCATATTTTGTGTTTTATACTTTTGGAACTTTGGTTCTTGACGTTGATTATAAAATGACCTTTTTCATGTTTGAAATGTACTAACTCGATTTTTCCTCACAGCAGGTCAACTGGTGTGTGGTTGCACCATTACGTTCCCATTGAGTACATTTTTGGAGAGAGGGACATCAGTTGCACCACAGGGCAGGGTGGAGGGTGCCATGCACGATACATTTTCTTTCTTCGGTAAGCATTTTTTTGTGTTTTATACTTTTGGAATTTTGGTTTTTGATGTTGATTATAAAATGATCATGTTTGAAATTTACTAACTCGTTTTTTCCTCATGGCAGGTCAACTGGTGTGTGGTTGTAACATTACGGACCCATTGAGTACATTTTCGGAGAGAGGGGCATCAGTTGCACCACAGGGCTGTGTGGAGGGTGCGGAGCTCTATACATTTTCTTTCTTCGGTAAGCATTTTCTAGTGTTTTATACTTTTGGAATTTTGGTTTTTGATGTTGATTATAAAATGACCTTTTTCATGTTTGAAATGTACTAACTCGATTTTTCCTCACAGCAGGTCAACTGGTGTGTGGTTGCAACATTACGGTCCCATTGAGTACATTTTCGGAGAGAGGGACATCAGTTGCACCACAGGGCAGGGTGGAGTGTGCCATGCACGATACATTTTCTTTCTTCGGTAAGCGTTTTTTTGTGTTTTATGCTTTTGGAATTTTGGTTCTTGACGTTGATTATAAAATGACCTTTTTCATGTTTGAAATGTACTAACTCGATTTTTCCTCACAGCAGGTCAACTGGTGTGTGGTTGCAACATTACGGTCCCAGTGAGTACATTTTCGGAGAGAGGGACATCAGTTGCACCACAGGGCAGGGTGGAGGGTGCCATGCTCGATACATTTTCTTTCTTCGGTAAGCATTTTTTTGTGTTTTATACTTTTGGAATTTTGGTTTTTGATGTTGATTATAAAATGACCTTTTTCATGTTTGAATTGTACTAACTCGATTTTTCCCCACAGCAGGTCAACTGGTGTGTGGTTGCAACATTACGGTCCCATTGAGTACATTTTCGGAGAGAGGGACATCAGTTGCACCACAGGGCAGGGTGGAGGGTGCCATGCACGATACATTTTCTTTCTTCGGTAAGCATTTTTTTGTGTTTTATACTTTTGGAATTTTAGTTTTTGACGTTGATTATAAAATGACCTTTTTCATGTTTGAAATGTACTAACTCGATTTTTTCTCACAGCAGGTCAACTGGTGTGTGGTTGCAACATTACGGTCCCATTGAGTACATTTTCGGAGAGAGGGACATCAGTTGCACCACAGGGCAGGGTGGAGGGTGCAATGCACGATACATTTTCTTTCTTCGGTAAGCATTTTTTTGTGTTTTATACTTTTGGAATTTTGGTTTTTCATGTTGATTATAAAATGACCTTTTTCATGTTTGAAATGTACGAACTTGATTTTTCCTCACTGCAGGTCAACTGGTGTGTGGTTGCAACATTACGGTCCCATTGAGTACATTTTCGGAGAGAGGGACATCAGTTGCACCACAGGGAGGGTGGAGGGTGCCATGCATGATACATTTTCTTTCTTCGGTAAGAATTTTTTTGTGTTTTATACTTTTGGAATTTTGGTTTTTGATGTTGATTATAAAATGACCTTTTTCATGTTTGAAATGTACTAACTCGATTTTTCCTCACAGCAGGTCAACTGTTGTGGTTGCAACATTACGGTCCCATTGAGTACATTTTCGGAGAGAGGGACATCAGTTGCACCACAGGGCAGGGTGGAGGGTGCCATGCTCGATACATTTTCTTTCTTCGGTAAGCATTTTTTTGTGTTTTATACTTTTGGAATTTTGGTTTTTGATGTTGATTATAAAATGATCATGTTTGAAATGTACTAACTCGTTTTTTCCTCATGGCAGGTCAACTGGTGTGTGGTTGCAACATTACGGACCCATTGAGTACATTTTCGGAGAGAGGGGCATCAGTTGCACCACAGGGCAGTGTGGAGGGTGCGGAGCTCTATACATTTTCTTTCTTCGGTAAGCATTTTTTTGTGTTTTATACTTTTGGAATTTTGGTTTTTCATGTTGATTATAAAATGACCTTTTTCATGTTTGAAATGTACTAACTTGATTTTTACTCACAGCAGGTCAACTGGTTTGTGGTTGCAACATTACGGACCCATTGAGTACATTTTCGGAGAGAGGGGCATCAGTTGCACCACAGGGCAGTGTGGAGGGTGCGGAGCTCTATACATTTTCTTTCTTCGGTAAGCATTTTCTAGTGTTTTATACTTTTGGAATTTTGGTTTTTTATGTTGATTATAAAATTACCTTTTTCTTGTTTGAAATGTACTAACTCGATTTTTTCTCACAGCAGGTCAACTGGTGTGTGGTTGCAACATTACGGTCCCATTGAGTACATTTTCGGAGAGAGGGACATCAGTTGCACCACAGGGCAGGGTGGAGGGTACCATGCACGATACATTTTCTTTCTTCGGTAAGCATTTTTTTGTGTTTACTACTTTTGGAATTTTGGTTTTTGACGTTGATTAGAAAATGACCTTTTTAATGTTTGAAATGTACTAACTCGATTTTTTCTCACAGCAGGTCAACTGGTGTGTGGTTGCAACATTACGGTCCCATTGAGTACATTTTCGGAGAGAGGGACATCAGTTGCATCACAGGGCAGGGTGGAGGGTGCCATGCACGATACATTTTCTTTCTTCGGTAAGCATTTTTTTGTGTTTTATACTTTTGGAATTTTGGTTTTTGATGATGATTATAAAATGACCTTTTTCATGTTTGAAATGTACTAACTCGATTTTTCCTAACAGCAGGTCAGCTGGTGTGTGGTTGCAACATTATGGTCCCATTGAGTACATTTTCGGAGAGAGGGACATCAGTTGCACCACAGGCCAGGGTGGAGGTCTGCCATGCACGATACATTTTCTTTCTTCGGCAAGCATTTTCTTGTGTTTTATACTTTTGGAATTTCGGTTTTTGATGTTGATTATAAAATGACCTTATTCATGTTTGATATGTACTAACTCGATTTTTCCTCACAGCAGGTCAACAGGTGTGTGGTTGCAACATTACGGTCCCATTGAGTACATTTTCGGAGAGAGGGACATCAGTTGCACCACAGGGCAGGTTGGAGGGTGCCATGCACGATACATTTTCTTTCTTCGGTAAGAATTTTTTTGTATTTTATACTTTTGGAATGTTGGTTTTTGATGTTGATTATAAAATGACCTTTTTCATGTTTGAAATGTACTAACTCGATTTTTCCTCACAGCAGGTCAACTTTTGTGGTTGCAACATTACGGTCCCATTGAGTACATTTTCGGAGAGAGGGACATCAGTTGCACCACAGGGCAGGGTGGAGGGTGCCATGCACGATACATTTTCTTTCTTCGGTAAGCATTTTTTTGTGTTTTATACTTTTGGAATTTTGGTTTTTGATGTTGATTATAAAATGATCATGTTTGAAATGTACTAACTCGTTTTTTCCTCATGGCAGGTCAACTGGTGTGTGGTTGGAAAATTACGGACCTATTGAGTACATTTTTGGAGAGAGGGGCATCAGTTGCACCACAGGGCGGTGTGGAGGGTGTCATGCACGATACATTTTCTTTCTTCGGTAAGCATTTTTTTGTGTTTTATACTTTTGGAATTTTGGTTTTTGACGTTGATTATAAAATGACCTTTTTCATGTTTGACATGAACTACCTCGATTTTTCCTCACAGCAGGTCAACTGGTGTGTGGTTGCAACATTATGGTCCCATTGAGTACATTTTCGCAGAGAGGGACATCAGTTGCACCACAGGGCAGGGTGGATGTCTGCCATGCACGATACATTTTCTTTCTTCGGCAAGCATTTTTTTGTGTTTTATACTTTTGGAATTTTGGTTTTTGATGTTGATTATAAAATGACCTTATTCATGTTTGATATGTACTAACTCGATTTTTCCTCACAGCAGGTCAACAGGTGTGTGGTTGCAACATTACGGTCCCAGTGAGTACATTTTCGGAGAGAGGGACATCAGTTGCACCACAGGGCAGGGTGGAGGGTGCCATGCACGATATATTTTCTTTCTTCGGTAAGCATTTTTTTGTGTTTTATACTTTTGGAATTTTGGTTTTTCATGTTGATTATAAAATGACCTTTTTCATGTTTGAAATGTACTAACTTGATTTTTCCTCACAGCAGGTCAACTGATGTGTGGTTGCAACATTACGGTCCCATTGAGTACATTTTCGGAGAGAGGGACATCAGTTGCACCACAGGGCAGGGTGGAGGGTGCCATGCACGATACATTTTCTTTCTTCGGTAAGCATTTTTTTGTGTTTTATACTTTTGGAATTTTGGTTTTTCATGTTGATTATAAAATGACCTTTTTCATGTTTGAAATGTACTAACTCGTTTTTTCCTCATGGCAGGTCAACTGGTGTGTGGTTGCAAAATTACGGACCTATTGAGTACATTTTCGGAGAGAGGGGCATCAGTTGCACCACAGGGCGGTGTGGAGGGTGCCATGCACGATACATTTTCTTTCTTCAGTAAGCATTTTTTTGTGTTTTATACTTTTTGAATTTTTGGTTTGACGTTGATTATAAAATGACCTTTTTCATGTTTGAAATGAACTACCTCGATTTTTCCTCTCAGCAGGTCAACTGGTGTGTGGTTGCAACATTACGGTCCCAGTGAGTACATTTTCGGAGAGAGGGACATCAGTTGCACCACAGGGCAGGGTGGAGGGTGCCATGCACGATACATTTTCTTTCTTCGGTAAGCATTTTTTTGTGTTTTATACTTTTGGAATTTTGGTTTTTGACGTTGATTATAAAATGACCTTTTTCATGTTTGAAATGTACTAACTCGATTTTTTCTCACAGCAGGTCAACTGGTGTGTGGTTGCAACATTACGTTCCCATTGAGTACATTCTCGGAGAGAGGGACATCAGTTGCACCACAGGGCAGGGTGGAGGGTGCGGAGCTCTATAGATTTTCTTTCTTCGGTAAGCATTTTCTAGTGTTTATTACTTTTGGAATTTTGGTTTTTGATGTTGATTATAAAATGACCTTTTTCATGTTTGAAATGTACTAACTCGATTTATCTCACAGCAGGTCATCTGGTGTGTGGTTGCAACATTACGGTCCCATTGAGTACATTTTCGGAGAGAGGGACATCAGTTGCACCACAGGGCAGGGTGGAGGGTGCCATGCACGATACATTTTCTTTCTTCGGTAAGCATTTTTTTGTGTTTTATACTTTTGGAATTTCGTTTTTGACGTTGGTTATAAAATGACCTTTTTCATGTTTGAAATGTACTAACTCGATTTTTTCTCACAGCAGGTCAACTGGTGTGTGGTTGCAACATTACGGTCCCATTGAGTATATTCTCGGAGAGAGGGACATCAGTTGCATCACAGGGCAGGGTGGAGGATGCCATGCACGATACATTTTCTGTCTTCGGTAAGAATCTTTTTGTGTTTTATACTTTTGGAATTTTGGTTTTTGACGTTGATTATTAAATGACCTTTTTCATGTTTGGAATGTACTAACTCGATTTTTCCCCACAGCAGGTCAACTGGTGTGTGGTTGCAACATTACGGTCCCATTGAGTACATTTTCGGAGAGAGGGACATCAGTTGCACCACAGGGCAGGGTGGAGGGTGCCGTGCACGACACATTTTCTTTCTTCGGTAAGCATATTTTGTGTTTTATACTTTTGGAACTTTGGTTCTTGACGTTGATTATAAAATGACCTTTTTCATGTTTGAAATGTACTAACTCGATTTTTCCTCACAGCAGGTCAACTGGTGTGTGGTTGCACCATTACGTTCCCATTGAGTACATTTTTGGAGAGAGGGACATCAGTTGCACCACAGGGCAGGGTGGAGGGTGCCATGCACGATACATTTTCTTTCTTCGGTAAGCTTTTTTTTGTGTTTTATACTTTTGGAATTTTGGTTTTTGATGTTGATTATAAAATGATCATGTTTGAAATGTACTAACTCGTTTTTTCCTCATAGCAGGTCAACTGGTGTGTGGTTGCAACATTACGGACCCATTGAGTACATTTTCGGAGAGAGGGACATCAGTTGCACCACAGGGCAGTGTGGAGGGTGTGGAGCTCTATACATTTTCTTTCTTCGGTAAGCATTTTCTAGTGTTTATACTTTTGGAATTTTGGTTTTTGATGTTGATTATAAAATGACCTTTTTCATGTTTGAAATGTACTAACTCGATTTTTCCTCACAGCAGGTCAACTGGTGTGTGGTTGCACCATTACGGTCCCTTTGAGTACATTTTTGGAGAGAGAGACATCAGTTGCACCACAGGGCAGGGTGGAGGGTGCCATGCACGATACATTTTCATTCTTCGGTAAGCATTTTTTTGTGTTTTATACTTTTGGAATTTTGGTTTTTGATGTTGATTATAAAATGACCTTTTTCATGTTTGAAATGCACTAACTCGATTTTTCCTCACAGCAGGTCAACTGGTGTGTGGTTGCAACATTACGGTCCCATTGAGTACATTTTCGGAGAGAGGGAAACCAGTTGCACCACAGGGCAGGGTGGAGGGTGCCATGCACGATACATTTTCTTTCTTCGGTAAGCATTTTCTTAGTGTTTTATACTTTTGGAATTTTGGTTTTTGATGTTGATTATAAAATGACCTTTTTCACGTTTGAAATGTACTAACTCAATTTTTCCTCACAGCAGGTCAACTGGTGTGTGGTTGCAACATTGCGGTCCCATTGAGTACATTTTCGGAGAGAGGGACATCAGTTGCACCACAGGGCAGGGTGGAGGGTGCCATGCACGATACATTGTCTTTCTTCGGTAAGCATTTTTTTGTGTTTTATACTTTTGGAATTTTGGTTTTTGATGTTGATTATAAAATGACCTTTTTCGTGTTTGTAATGTACTAACTCGATTTTTCCTCACAGCAGGTCAACTGGTGTGTGGTTGCAACATTACGGTCCCATTGAGTACATTTTCGGAGAGAGGGACATCAGTTGCACCACAGGGCAGGATGGAGGGTGCCATCCACGACACATTTTCTTTCTTCGGTAAGCATTTTTTTGTGTTTTATACTTTTGGAATTTTGGTTTCTGACGTTGGTTATAAAAAGACCTTTTTCATGATTGAAATGTACTAACTCGATTTTTCCTCACAGCAGGTTAACTGGGGTGTGGTTGCAACATTACGGTCCCATTGAGTACATTTTCGGAGAGAGGGACATCAGTTGCACTACAGGGCAGGGTGGAGGGTGCCATGCACGAAACATTTTCTTTCTTCGGTAAGCATTTTTTTGTGTTTTATACTTTTGGAATTTTGGTTTTTGACGTTGGTTATAAAATGACCTTTTTCATGATTGAAATGTACTAACTCGATTTTTCCTCACAGCAGGTCAACTGGTGTGTAGTTGCAACATTACGGTCCCATTGAGTACATTTTCGGAGAGAGGGACATCAGTTGCACCACAGGGCAGGGTGGAGGGTGCCATGCACGACACATTTCCTTTCTTCGGTAAGCATTTTTTTGTGTTTTATACTTTTGGAATATCAGTTTTTGACATTGATTATAAAATGACCTTTTTCATGTTTGAAATGTACTAACTCGATTTTTCCTCACAGCAGCTCAACTGGTGTGTGGTTGCACCATTACGGTCCCATTGAGTACATGTTTGGAGAGAGGGACATCAGTTGCACCACAGGGCAGGGTGGAGGGTGCCATGCACGATACATTTTCATTCATCGGTAAGCATTTTTTTGTGTTTTATACATTTGGAATTTTGGTTTTTGACGTTGATTATAAAATGACCTTTTTCATGTTTGAAATGTACTAACTCGATTTTGTCTCACAGCAGGTCAACTGGTGTGTGGTTGCAACATTACGGTCCCATTGAGTACATTTTCGGAGAGAGGGACATCAGTTGCACCACAGGGCATGGTGGAGGGTGCCATGCACGATATATTTTCTTTCTTTGGTAAGCATTTTTTTGTGTTTTATACTTTTGGAATTTTGGTTTTTGATGTTGATTATAAAATGACCTTTTTCATGTTTGAAATGTACTAACACAATTTGTCCACACAGCAAGTCAACTGGTGTGTGTTTGCAACATTACGGTCCCATTGAGTACATTTTCGGAGAGTGGGACATCAGTTGCACCACAGGGCAGGGTGGAGGGTGCCATGCACGATACATTTTCTTTCTTTCGTAAGCATTTTTTTGTGTTTTATAGTTTTGGAATTTTTGTTTTTGATGTTGATTATAAAATGACCTTTCTCATGTTTGAAATGCACTAACTCGATTTTTCCTCATAGCAGGTCAACTGGTGTGTGGTTGCAACATTACGGTCCCATTGAGTACATTTTCGGAGAGAGGGACATCAGTTGCACCACAGGGCAGGGTGGAGGGTGCCATGCACGATACATTTTCATTCATCGGTAAGCATTTTTTTGTGTTTTATACATTTGGAATTTTGGTTTTTGACGTTGATTATAAAATGACCTTTTTCATGTTTGAAATGTACTAACTCGATTTTGTCTCACAGCAGGTCAACTGGTGTGTGGTTGCAACATTACGGTCCCATTGAGTACATTTTCGGAGAGAGGGACATCAGTTGCACCACAGGGCATGGTGGAGGGTGCCATGCACGATATATTTTCTTTCTTTGGTAAGCATTTTTTTGTGTTTTATACTTTTGGAATTTTGGTTTTTGATGTTGATTATAAAATGACCTTTTTCATGTTTGAAATGTACTAACACAATTTGTCCACACAGCAAGTCAACTGGTGTGTGTTTGCAACATTACGGTCCCATTGAGTACATTTTCGGAGAGTGGGACATCAGTTGCACCACAGGGCAGGGTGGAGGGTGCCATGCACGATACATTTTCTTTCTTTCGTAAGCATTTTTTTGTGTTTTATAGTTTTGGAATTTTTGTTTTTGATGTTGATTATAAAATGACCTTTCTCATGTTTGAAATGCACTAACTCGATTTTTCCTCATAGCAGGTCAACTGGTGTGTGGTTGCAACATTACGGTCCCATTGAGTACATTTTCGGAGAGAGGGACATCAGTTGCACCACAGGGCAGGGTGGAGGGTGCCATGCACGACACATTTTCTTTCTTCGGTAAGCATTTTTTTGTGTTTTATACTTTTGGAATTTTGCATTTTGATGTTGATTATAAAATGACGTTTTTCATGTTTGAAATGTACTAACTCGATTTTTCCTCACAGCAGGTCAACTGGTGTGTGGTTGCAACATTGCGGTCCCATTGAGTACATTTTCGGAGAGAGGGACATCAGTTGCACCACAGGGCAGTGTGGAGGGTGCGGAGCTCTATACATTTTCTTTCTTCTGTAAGCATTTTCTAGTGTTTTATACTTTTGGAATTTTGGTTTTTGATGTTGATTATAAAATGACCTCTTTCATGTTTGAAATGTACTAACTCGATTTTTCCTCACAGCAAGTCAACTGGTGTGTGGTTGCAACATTACGGTCCCATTGAGTACATTTTCGGAGAGAGGGACATCAGTTGCACCACAGGGCAGGGTGGAGGGTGCCATGCACGACACATTTTCTTTCTTCGGTAAGCATTTTTTTGTGTTTTATACTTTTGGAATTTTGGTTTCTGACGTTGGTTATAAAAAGACCTTTTTCATGAATGAAATGTACTAACTCGATTTTTCCTCACAGCAGGTCAACTGGTGTGTGGTTGCAACATTACGGTCCCATTGAGTACATTTTCGGAGAGAGGGACATCAGTTGCACTCTAGGGCGGGGTGGAGGGTGCCATGCACGAAACATTTTTTTTCTTCGGTAAGCATTTTTTTGTGTTTTATACTTTTGGAATTTTGGTTTTTGATGTTGGTTATAAAATGACCTTTTTCATGATTGAAATGTACTAACTCGATTTTTCCTCACAGCTGGTCAACTGGTGTGTGGTTGCAACATTACGGTCCCATTGAGTACATTTTCGGAGAGAGGGACATCAGTTGCAGCACAGGGCAGGGTGGAGGGTGCCATGCACGATACATTTTCTTTCTTCGGTAAGAATTTTTTTGTGTTTTATACTTTTGGAAATTTGGTTTTTGATGTTGATTATAAAATGACCTTTTTCATTTGTGAAATGTACTATCTCGATTTTTCCTCACAGCAGGCAAGTGGTGTGTGGTTGCAACATTACGGTCCCATTGAGTATATTTTTGGAGAGAGGGACATCAGTTGCACCACAGGGCAGGGTGGAGGGTGCCATGCACGATACATTTTCTTTCTTCGGTAAGCATTTTTTTGTGTTTTATACTTTTGGAATTTTGGTTTTTGACGTTGATTATAAAATGACCTTTTTCATGTTTGAAATGTACTAACTCGATTTTTCCTCACAGCAGGTCAACTGGTGTGTGGTTGCAACATTACGGTCCCATTGAGTACATTTTCGGAGAGAGGGACATCAGTTGCACCACAGGGCAGGTTTGAAGGGTGCCATGCACGATACATTTTCTTTCTTCTGTAAGCATTTTTTTGTGTTTTATACTTTTGGAATTTTGGTTTTTGACGTTGATTATAAAACGACCTTTTTCATGTTTGAAATGTACTAACTCGATTTTTCCCCACAGCAGGTCAACTGGTGTGTGGTTGCAACATTACGGTAGCATTGAGTACATTTTCGGAGAGAGGGACTTCTGTTGCACCACAGGGCAGGGTGGAGGGTGCCATGCACGATACATTTTTTTTCTTCGGTAAGCATCTTTTTGTGTTTTATACTTTTGGAATTTTGGTTTTTGACGTTGATTATGAAATGACCTTTTTCATGTTTGAAATGTACTAACTCGATTTTTCCTCACAGCAGGTCAACTGCTGTGTGGTTGCAACATTACGGTCCCATTGAGTACATTCTCGGAGAGAGGGACATCAGTTGCACCACAGGGCAGGGTGGAGGGTGCCATGCACGATACTTTTTCTTTCTTCGGTAAGCATTTTTTTGTGTTTTATACTTTTGGAATTTGGTTCCTGATGTTGATTATAAAATGACCTTTTTCATGTCTGAAATGTACTAACTCGATTTTTCCTCATAGCTGGTCAACTCGTGTGTGGTTGCAACATTACGGTCCCATTGAGTACATTTTCGGAGAGAGGGACATCAGTTGCACCACAGGGCAGTGTGGAGGGTGCCATGCACGATAAATTTTTTTTCTTCGGTAAGCATCTTTTTGTGTTTTATACTTTTGGAATTTTGGTTTTTGACGTTGATTATAAAATGACCATTTTCATGTTTGAAATGTACTAACTCGATTTTTCCTCACAGTAGGTCAACTGGTGTGTGGTTGCAACATTACGGTCCATTTGAGTACATTTTCGGAGAGAGGGACATCAGTTGCACCACAGGGCAGGGTGGAGGGTGCCATGCACGATACATTTTCTTTCTTCGGTAATCATTTCCTAGTGTTTATTACGTTTGGAATATTGGTTTTTTATGTTGATTATAAAATGACCTTTTTCATGTTTGAAATGTACTAACTCGATTTTTCCTCACAGCAGGTCAACTGGTGTGTGGTTGCAACATTACGGTCCCATTGAGTACATTTTCGGAGAGAGGGACATCAGTTGCACCACAGGGCAGGGTGGAGTGTGCCATGCACCATACATTTTCTTTCTTCGGTACGCATTTTTTTGTGTTTTATACTTTTGGAATTTTAGTTTTTGACGTTGATTATAAAATGAACTTTTTCCTGTTTGAAATGTACTAACTCGATTTTTCTCACAGCAGGTCAACTTGTGTGTGGTTGCAACATTACGGTCCCATTGAGTACATTTTCGGAGAGAGGGACATAAGTTGTACCTCAGGGCAGGGTGGAGGCTGCCGTGCACGATGCATATTCTTTCTTCGGTAAGCATTTTTTTGTGTTTTATACTTTTGGAATATTGGTTTTTGACATTGATTATAAAATGATCATGTTTGAAATGTACTAACTCGTTTTTTCCTAATAGCATGTCAACTGGTGTGTGGTTGCGACATTACGGTCCCATTGAGTACATTTTCGGAGAGAGGGACATCAGTTGCACCACAGGGCAGGGTGGAGGGTGCCATGCACGATACATTTTCTTTCTTCGGTAAGCATTTTTTTGTGTTTTATACTTTTGGAATATTGGTTTTTGACATTGATTATAAAATGATCATGTTTGAAATGTACTAACTCGATTTTTCCTCACAGCAGGTCAACTAGTGTGTGGTTGCAATATTACGGTCCCATTGAGTACATTTTCGGAGAGAGGGACATCAGTTGCACCACAGGGCAGGGTGGAGGGTGCCATGCACGATACATTTTCTTTCTTCCGTAAGCATTTTTTTGTGTTTTATACTTTTGGAATTTTGGTTTTTGACGTTGATTATAAAATAACCTTTTTCATGTTTGAAATGTACTAACTCGTTTTTTCCTCACAGCAGGTCAACTGGTGTGTGGTTGCAACATTACGGTCCCATTGAGTACATTTTCGGAGAGAGGGACATCAGTTGCACCACGGGACAGGGTGGAGGGTTCCATGCACGATACATTTTCTTTCTTTGGTAAGCATTTTTTTGTGTTTTATACTTTTGGAATATTGGTTTTTGACATTGATTATAAAATGATCATGTTTGAAATGTACTAACTCTTTTTTTCCTCACAACAGGTTAACTGATGTGTGGTTGCTACATTACGGTCCCATTGAGTACATTTTTGGAGAGAGGGACATCAGTTGCACCACAGGGCAGGTTGGATTGTGCCATGCACGGTACATTTTCCTTCTTCGGTAAGAATTTTTTTGTGTTTTATACTTTTGGAAATTTGGTTTTTGACGTTGATTATAAAATGACCTTTTTCATGTTTGAAATATAATAACTCGATTGTCCCTCACAGCAGGTCAACTGGTGTGTTTGCAACATTACGGTCCCATTGAGTACATTTTCGGAGAGAGGGACATCAGTTACACCACAGGGCAGGGTGGAGGGTGCAATGCACGATGCATTTTCTTTCTTCGGTAAGCATTTTTTTGTGTTTTATACTTTTGGAATATTGGTTTTTGACATTGATTATAAAATGATCATGTTTGAAATGTACTAACTCTTTTTTCCTCACAGCAGGTCAACTGGTGTGTGGTTGCAACATTATGGTCCCATTGAGTACATTTTCGGAGAGAGGGACATCAGTTGCACCACAGGGCAGGCAGGAGGGCGCCATGCACGATACATTTTCTTTCTTTGGTAAGCATTTTTTTGTGTTTTATACTTTTGGAATTTTGGTTTTTGACGTTGATTATAAAGTGACCTTTTTCATGTTTGAAATGTTCTAACTCGATTTTTCCTCACAGCAGGTCAACTGGTATGTGGTTGCAACATTACGGTCCCATTGAGTACATTTTCGGAGAGAGGGACATCAGTTGCACCACAGGGCAGGGTGGAGGGTGCCATGCACGATACGTTTTCTTTCTTCGGTAAGCATTTTTTTGTGTTTTATACTTTTGGAATTTTGGTTTTTGATGTTGATTATAAAATGACCTTTTTCATGTTTGAAATGTACCAACTCAATTTTTCCTCACAGCAGGTCAACTGGTGTGTGGTTGCAACATTACGGTCCCATTGAGTACATTTTCGGAGAGAGGGACATCAGTTGCACCACAGGGCAGTGTTGAGGGTGCCATGCACGATACATTTTCTTTTTCGGTAAGCATTTTTTTGTGTTTTATACTTTTGGAATTTTGGTTTTTGACGTTGATTATAAAATGACCTTTTTCATGTTTGCAAAGTACTAACTCGATTTTTCCTCACAGCAGGTCAACTGGTTTGTGGATGCAACATTACGGTCCCATTGAGTACATTTTCGGAGAGAGGGACATCAGTCGCACCACAGGGCAGGGTGGAGGGTGCGGAGCTCTATACATTGCCATTCTTCGGTAAACATTTTTTTGTGTTTTATACTTTCGGAAATTTGGTTTTTGACGTTGATTATAAAATGACCTTTTTCATGTTTGGAATGTACTAACTCGATTTTTCCTCACAGCAGGTCCACTGGTGTGTGGGTGCAACATTACGGTCCCATTGAGTACATTTTCGGAGAGAGGGACATCAGTTGCACCACAGGGCAGGTTGGAGGGTGCGGAGCTCTATACATTGCCATTCTTCGGTAACCATATTTTTGTGTTTTATACTTTTGGAATTTTGGTTTTTGACGTTGATTGTAAAATGACCTTTTCATGTTTGAAATGTACTAAATCGATTTTTTCTCACAGCAGGTCAACTGGTGTGTGCTTGCAACTTTACGGTCCCATTGAGTACATTTTCGGAGAGAGGGACATCAGTTGCACCACAGGGCAGGGTGGAGGGTGCCATGCACGATACATTTTCTTTCTTCGGTAAGCATTTTTTTGTGTTTTATACTATTGGAGTATTGGTTTTTGACATTGATTATAAAATGATCATGTTTGAAATGTACTAACTCGATTTTTCCTCACAGCAGGTCAACTAGTGTGTGGTTGCAACATTACGGTCCCATTGAGTACATTTTCGGAGAGAGGGACATCAGTTGCACCACAGGGCAGGGTGGAGGGTGCCATGCACGGTACATTTTCTTTCTTCGGTAAGCATTTTTTTGTGTTTTATACTTTTGGAATATTGGTTTTTGACATTGATTATAAAATGATCATGTTTGAAATGTACTAACTCGATTTTTCCTCACAGCAGGTCAACTAGTGTGTGGTTGCAACATTACGGTCCCATTGAGTACATTTTCGGAGAGAGGGACATCAGTTGCACCACAGGGCAGGGTGGAGCGTGCCATGCACAATACATTTTTTTTCTTCGGTTAGCATCTCTTTGTGTTTTATACTTTTGGAATTTTGGTTTTTGACGTTGATTATAAAATGACCTTTTTCATGTTTGAAATGTACTAACTCGATTTTTCCTCACAGCAGGTCAACTGCTGTGTGGTTGCAACATTACGGTCCCATTGAGTACATTTTCGGAGAGAGGGACATCAGTTGCACCACAGGGCAGGGTGGAGGGTGCCATGCACGATACTTTTTCTTTCTTCGGTAAGCATTTTTTATTGTTTTATACTTTTGGAATTTTGGTTCCTGATGTTGATTATAAAATGACCTTTTTCATGTCTGAAATGTACTAACTCGATTTTTCCTCATAGCAGGTCAACTCGTGTGTGGTTGCAACATTACGGTCCCATTGAGTACATTTTCGGAGAGAGGGACATCAGTTGCACCACAGGGCAGTGTGGAGGGTGCCATGCACAATACATTTTTTTTCTTCGGTAAGCATCTTTTTGTGTTTTATACTTTTGGAATTTTGGTTTTTGACGTTGATTATAAAATGACCATTTTCATGTTTGAAATGTACTAACTCGATTTTTCCTCACAGTAGGTCAACTGGTGTGTGGTTGCAACATTACGGTCCATTTGAGTACATTTTCGGAGAGAGGGACATCAGTTGCACCACAGGGCAGGGTGGAGGGTGCCATGCACGATACTTTTTCTTTCTTCGGTAAGCATTTTTTTGTGTTTTATTCTTTTGGAATTTTGGTTCCTGATGTTGATTATAAAATGACCTTTTTCATGTCTGTAATGTACTAACTCGATTTTTCCTCATAGCAGGTCAACTCGTGTGTGGTTGCAACATTACAGTCCCATTGAGTACATTTTCGGAAAGAGGGACATCAGTTGCACCACAGGGCAGGGTGGAGGGTGCCATGCACGATACATTTTTTTTCTTCGGTAAGCATTTTCTAGTGTTTTGTACTTTTGGAATTTTGGTTTTTGACGTTGATTGGAAAATGACCTGTTTCATGTTTGAAATGTACTAACTCGATTTTTCCTCACAGCAGGTCAACTGGTGTGTGGTTGCAACATTACAGTCCCATTGAGTACATTTTCGGAGAGAGGGACATCAGTCGCACCACAGGGCAGTGTGGAGGGTGCGGAGCTCTGTACATTTTCTTTCTTCGATAAGCATTTTCTAGTGTTATATACTTTTGGAATTTTGGTTTTTGACATTGATTATAAAATGTTCATGTTTGAAATGTACTAACTCGTTTTTTCCTCATAGCAGGTCAACTGGTGTGTGGTTGCAACATTACGGACCCATTGAGTACATTTTCGGAGAGAGGGACATCTGTTGCACCACAGGGCAGTGTGGAGGGTGCGGAGCTCGATACATTTTCTTTCTTCGGTAATCATTTTCTAGTGTTTATTACGTTTGGAATATTGGTTTTTTATGTTGATTATAAAATGACCTTTTTCATGTTTGAAATGTACTAACTCGATTTTTCCTCACAGCAGGTCAACTGGTGTGTGGTTGCAACATTACGGTCCCATTGAGTACATTTTCGGAGAGAGGGACATCAGTTGCACCACAGGGCAGGGTGGAGTGTGCCATGCACCATACATTTTCTTTCTTCGGTACGCATTTTTTTGTGTTTTATACTTTTGGAATTTTAGTTTTTGACGTTGATTATAAAATGACCTTTTTCCTGTTTGAAATGTACTAACTCGATTTTTCTCACAGCAGGTCAACTTGTGTGTGGTTGCAACATTACGGTCCCATTGAGTACATTTTCGGAGAGAGGGACATCAGTTGTACCTCAGGGCAGGGTGGAGGCTGCCGTGCACGATGCGTATTCTTTCTTCGGTAAGCATTTTTTTGTGTTTTATACTTTTGGAATATTGGTTTTTGACATTGATTATAAAATGATCATGTTTGAAATGTACTAACTCGTTTTTTCCTCATAGCATGTCAACTGGGGTGTGGTTGCAACATTACGGTCCCATTGAGTACATTTTCGGAGAGAGGGACATCAGTTGCACCACAGGGCAGGGTGGAGGGTGCCATGCACGATACATTTTCTTTCTTCGGTAAGCATTTTTTTGTGTTTTATACTTTTGGAATATTGGTTTTTGACATTGATTATAAAATGATCATGTTTGAAATGTACTAACTCGATTTTTCCTCACAGCAGGTCAACTAGTGTGTTGTTGCAATATTACGGTCCCATTGAGTACATTTTCAGAGAGAGGGACATCAGTTGCACCACAGGGCAGGGTGGAGGGTGCCATGCACGATACATTTTCTTTCTTCCGTAAGCATTTTTTTGTGTTTTATACTTTTGGAATTTTGGTTTTTGACGTTGATTATAAAATAACCTTTTTCATGTTTGAAATGTACTAACTCGTTTTTTCCTCACAGCAGGTCAACTGGTGTGTGGTTGCAACATTACGGGCCCATTGAGTACATTTTCGGAGAGAGGGACATCAGTTGCACCACGGGACAGGGTGGAGGGTTCCATGCACGATACGTTTTCTTTCTTTGGTAAGCATTTTTTTGTGTTTTATACTTTTGGAATATTGGTTTTTGACATTGATTATAAAATGATCATGTTTGAAATGTACTAACTCTTTTTTTCCTCACAACAGGTTAACTGATGTGTGGTTGCTACATTACGGTCCCTTTGAGTACATTTTTGGAGAGAGGGACATCAGTTGCACCACAGGGCAGGTTGGATTGTGCCATGCACGGTACATTTTCCTTCTTCGGTAAGAATTTTTTTGTGTTTTATACTTTTGGAAATTTGGTTTTTTACGTTGATTATAAAATGACCTTTTTCATGTTTGAAATGTACTAACTCGATTGTCCCTCACAGCAGGTCAACTGGTGTGTTTGCAACATTACGGTCCCATTGAGTACATTTTCGGAGAGAGGGACATCAGTTACACCACAGTGCAGGGTGGAGGGTGCAATGCACGATGCATTTTCTTTCTTCGGTAAGCATTTTTTTGTGTTTTATACTTTTGGAATATTGGTTTTTGACATTGATTATAAAATGATCATGTTTGAAATGTACTAACTCTTTTTTCCTCACAGCAGGTCAACTGGTGTGTGGTTGCAACATTATGGTCCCATTGAGTACATTTTCGGAGAGAGGGACATCAGTTGCACCACAGGGCAGGCAGGAGGGCGCCATGCACGATACATTGTCTTTCTTTGGTAAGCATTTTTTTGTGTTTTATACTTTTGGAATTTTGGTTTTTGACGTTGATTATAAAGTTTCCTTTTTCATGTTTGAAATGTTCTAACTCGATTTTTCCTCACAGCAGGTCAACTGGTATGTGGTTGCAACATTACGGTCCCATTGAGTACATTTTCGGAGAGAGGGACATCAGTTGCACCACAGGGCAGGGTGGAGGGTGCCATGCACGATACGTTTTCTTTCTTCGGTAAGCATTTTTTTGTGTTTTATACTTTTGGAATTTTGGTTTTTGATGTTGATTATAAAATGACCTTTTTCATGTTTGAAATGTACCAACTCAATTTTTCCTCACAGCAGGTCAACTGGTGTGTGGTTGCAACATTACGGTCCCATTGAGTACATTTTCGGAGAGAGGGACATCAGTTGCACCACAGGGCAGTGTTGAGGGTGCCATGCACGATACATTTTCTTTTTCGGTAAGCATTTTTTTGTGTTTTATACTTTTGGAATTTTGGTTTTTGACGTTGATTATAAAATGACCTTTTTCATGTTTGCAAAGTACTAACTCGATTTTTCCTCACAGCAGGTCAACTGGTTTGTGGATGCAACATTACGGTCCCATTGAGTACATTTTCGGAGAGAGGGACATCAGTTGCACCACAGGGCAGGGTGGAGGGTGCGGAGCTCTATACATTGCCATTCTTCGGTAAGCATTTTTTTGTGTTTTATACTTTCGGAAATTTGGTTTTTGACGTTGATTATAAAATGACCTTTTTCATGTTTGAAATGTACTAACTCGATTTTTCCTCACAGCATTTCCACTGGTGTGTGGGTGCAACATTACGGTCCCATTGAGTACATTTTCGGAGAGAGGGACATCAGTTGCACCACAGGGCAGGTTGGAGGGTGCGGAGCTCTATACATTGCCATTCTTCGGTAAGCATATTTTTGTGTTTTATACTTTTGGAATTTTGGTTTTTGACGTTGATTGTAAAATGACCTTTTCATGTTTGAAATGTACTAAATCGATTTTTTCTCACAGCAGGTCAACTGGTGTGTGGTTGCAACTTTATGGTCCCATTGAGTACATTTTCGGAGAGAGGGACATCAGTTGCACCACAGGGCAGGGTGGAGGGTGCCATGCACGATACATTTTCTTTCTTCGGTAAGCATTTTTTTGTGTTTTATACTATTGGAATATTGGTTTTTGACATTGATTATAAAATGATCATGTTTGAAATGTACTAACTCGATTTTTCCTCACAGCAGGTCAACTAGTGTGTGGTTGCAACATTACGGTCCCATTGAGTACATTTTCGGAGAGAGGGACATCAGTTGCACCACAGGGCAGGGTGGAGGGTGCCATGCACGATACATTTTCTTTCTTCGGTAAGCATTTTTTTGTGTTTTATACTTTTGGAATATTGGTTTTTGACATTGATTATAAAATGATCATGTTTGAAATGTACTAACTCGATTTTTCCTCACAGCAGGTCAACTAGTGTGTGGTTGCAACATTACAGTCCCATTGAGTACATTTTCGGAGAGATGGACATCAGTTGCACCACAGGGCAGTGTGGAGGGTGCCATGCACGATACATTTTTTTTCTTCGGTAAGCATCTTTTTGTGTTTTATACTTTTGGAATTTTGGTTTTTGACGTTGATTATAAAATGACCATTTTCATGTTTGAAATGTACTAACTCGATTTTTCCTCACAGTAGGTCAACTGGTGTGTGGTTGCAACATTACGGTCCATTTGAGTACATTTTCGGAGAGAGGGACATCAGTTGCACCACAGGGCAGGGTGGAGGGTGCCATGCACGATACTTTTTCTTTCTTCGGTAAGCATTTTTTTGTGTTTTATACTTTTGGAATTTTGGTTCCTGATGTTGATTATAAAATGACCTTTTTCATGTCTGAAATGTACTAACTCGATTTTTCCTCATAGCAGGTCAACTCGTGTGTGGTTGCAACATTACGGTCCCATTGAGTACATTTTCGGAAAGAGGGACATCAGTTGCACCACAGGGCAGGGTGGAGGGTGCCATGCACGATACATTTTTTTTCTTCGGTAAGCATTTTCTAGTGTTTTGTACTTTTGGAATTTTGGTTTTTGACGTTGATTGGAAAATGACCTGTTTCATGTTTGAAATGTACTAACTCGATTTTTCCTCACAGCAGGTCAACTGGTGTGTGGTTGCAACATTACAGTCCCATTGAGTACATATTCGGAGAGAGGGACATCAGTCGCACCACAGGCCAGTGTGGAGGGTGCGGAGCTCTGTACATTTTCTTTCTTCGATAAGCATTTTCTAGTGTTTTATACTTTTGGAATTTTGTTTTTTGATGTTGATTATAAAATGACCTTTTTCATGTTTGAAATGTACTAACTCGATTTTACATCACAGCAGGTCAACTGGTGTGTGTTTGCAACATTACGGTCCCATGGAGTACATTTTCGGAGAGAGGGACATCAGTTGCACCACAGGGCAGGGTGGAGGGTGCCATGCACGACACATTTTCTTTCTTCGGTAAGCATTTTTTTGTGTTTTATACTTTTGGAATATTGGTTTTTGACATTGATTATAAAATGATCATGTTTGAAATGTACTAACTCGTTTTTTCCTCGTAGCAGGTCAACTGGTGTGTGGTTGCAACATTATGGACCCATTGAGTACATTTTCGGAGAGAAGGACATCAGTTGCACCACAGGGCAGTGTGGAGGGTGCGGAGCTCGATACATTTTCTTTCTTCGGTAAGCATTTTTTAGTGTTTATTACTTTTGGAATATTGGTTTTTTATGTTGATTATAAAATGACCTTTTTCATGTTTGAAATGTACTAACTCGATTTTTCCTCACAGCAGGTCAACTGGTGTGTGGTTGCAACATTACGGTCCCATTGAGTACATTTTCGGAGAGAGGGACATCAGTTGCACCACAGGGCAGTGTGGAGTGTGCCATGCACGATACATTTTCTTTCTTCGGTACGCATTTTTTTGTGTTTTATACTTTTGGAATTTTAGTTTTTGACGTTGATTATAAAATGACCTTTTTCATGTTTGAAATGTACTAACTCGATTTTTATCACAGCAGGTCAACTTGTGTGTGGTTGCAACATTACGGTCCCATTGAGTACATTTTCGGAGAGAGGGACATCAGTTGCACCACAGGGCAGGGTGGAGGCTGCCGTGCACGATGCATATTCTTTCTTCGGTAAGCATTTTTTTGTGTTTTATACTTTTGGAATATTGGTTTTTGACATTGATTATAAAATGATCATGTTTGAAATGTGCTAACTCGTTTTTTCCTCATAGCATGTCAACTGGTGTGTGGTTGCAACATTACGGTCCCATTGAGTACATTTTCGGAGAGAGGGTCATCAGTTGCACCACAGGGCAGGGTGGAGGGTGCCATGCACGATACTTTTTCTTTCTTCGGTAAGCATTTTTTTGTGTTTCATACTTTTGGAATTTTGGTTTTTGACGTTGATTATAAAATGACCTTTTTCATGTTTGAAATGTACTAACTCGATTTTTCCTCACAGCAGGTCAACTGGTGTGTGGTTGCAACATTACGGTCCCATTGAGTACATTTTCGGAGAGAGGGACATCAGTTGCACTACATGGCAGCGTGGAGGGTGCCATGCATGATGCATTTTCGTTCTTCGGTAAGCATTTTTTTGTGTTTTATACTTTTGGAATATTGGTTTTTGACATTGATTATAAAATGATCATGTTTGAAGTGTACTAACTCGTTTTTTCCTCACAGCAGGTCAACTGGTGTTTGGTTGCAACATTACGGTCCCATTGAGTACATTTTCAGAGAGAGGGACATCAGTTGCACCACAGGGCAGGGTGGAGGGTGCCATGCACGATACATTTTCTTTCTTCGGTAAGCATTTTTTTGTGTTTTATACTTTTGGAATATTGGTTTTTGACATTGATTATAAAATGATCATTTTGGAAATGTACTAACTCGACTTTTCCTCACAGCAGGTCAACTAGTGTGTGGTTGCAACATTACGGTCCCATTGAGTACATTTTCGGAGAGAGGGACATCAGTTGCACCACAGGGCAGGGGGGAGGGTGCCATGCACGATACATTTTCTTTCTTCCGTAAGCATTTTTTTGTGTTTTATACTTTTGGAATTTTGGTTTTTGACGTTGATTATAAAATAACCTTTTTCATGTTTGAAATGTACTGACTCGATTTTTCCTCACAGCAGGTCAACTGGTGTGTGGTTGCAACATTACGGTCCCATTGAGTACATTTTCGGAGAGAGGGACATCAGTTGCACCACAGGGCAGGGTGGAGGGTGCCATGCACGATGCATTTTCTTTCTTTGGTAAGCATTTTTTTGTGTTTTATACTTTTGGAACATTGGTTTTTGATATTGATTATAAAATGATCATGTTTGAAATGTACTAACTCGTTTTTTCCTCACAGCAGGTCAACTGGTGTGTGGTTGCAACATTACGGTCCCATTGAGTACATTTTCGGAGAGAGGGACATCAGTTGCACCACGGGGCAGGGTGGAGGGTGCCATGCACGATACATTTTCTTTCTTTGGTAAGCATTTTTTTGTGTTTTATACTTTTGGAATATTGGTTTTTGACATTGATTATAAAATGATCATGTTTGAAATGTACTAACTCTTTTTTTCCTCACAGCAGGTTAACTGGTGTGTGGTTGCTACATTACGGTCCCATTGTGTACATTTTTGGAGAGAGGGACATCAGTTGCACCACAGGGCAGGTTGGAGGGTGCCATGCACGGTACATTTTCCTTCTTCGGTAAGAATTTTTTTGTGTTTTATACTTTTGGAATTTTGTTTTTTGACGTTGATTATAAAATGACCTTTTTCATGTTTGAAATGTACTAACTCGATTGTCCCTCACAGCAGGTCAACTGGTGTGTTTGCAACATTACGGTCCCATTGAGTACATTTTCGGAGAGAGGGACATCAGTTGCACCACAGGGCAGGGTGGAGGGTGCCATGCACGATACATTTTCTTTCTTCGGTAAGTATTTTTTTGTGTTTTATACTTTTGGAATTTTGGTTTTCGATGTTGATTATAAAATGACCTTTTTATGTTTGAAATGTACTAACTCGATTTTTCCTCACAGCAGGTCAACTGGTGTGTGGTTGCAAGAATACGTTCCCATTGAGTACATTTTCGGAGAGAGGGTCATCAGTTGCACCACAGGGCAGGGTGGAGGGTGCCATGCACGATACATTTTCTTTCTTCGGTAAGCATTTTTTTGTGTTTTATACTTTTGGAATTTTGGTTTTTGACGTTGATTATAAAATGACCTTTTTAATATTTTAAATGTACTAACTCGATTTTTCCTCACAGCAGGTCAACTGGTGTGTGGTTGCAACATTACGGTCCCATTGAGTACATTTTCGGAGAGAGGGACATCAGTTGCACCACAGGGCAGGTTTGAGTGTGCCATGCACGATACATTTTCTTTTTCGGTAAGCATTTTTTTGTGTTTTATACTTTTGGAATTTTGGTTTTTGACGTTGATTATAAAATGACCTTTTTCATGTTTGCAAAGTACTAACTCGATTTTTCCTCACAGCAGGTCAACTGGTTTGTGGTTGCAACATTACGGTCCCATTGAGTACATTTTCGGAGAGAGGGACATCAGTTGCACCACAGGGCAGGGTGGAGGGTGCGGAGCTCTATACATTGCCATTCTTCGGTAAGCATTTTTTTGTGTTTTATACTTTCGGAAATTTGGTTTTTGACGTTGATTATAAAATGACCTTTTTCATGTTTGAAATGTACTAACTCGATTTTTCCTCACAGCAGGTCCACTGGTGTGTGGGTGCAACATTACGGTCCCATTGAGTACATTTTCGGAGAGAGGGACATCAGTTGCACCACAGGGCAGGTTGGAGGGTGCGGAGCTCTATACATTGCCATTCTTCGGTAAGCATTTTTTTGTGTTTTATACTTTTGGAATTTTGGTTTTTTACGTTGATTATAAATGACCTTTTCATGTTTTAAATGTACTAAATCGATTTTTTCTCACAGCAGGTCAACTGGTGTGTGGTTGCAACTTTACGGTCCCATTGAGTACATTTTCGGAGAGAGGGACATCAGTTGCACCACAGGGCAGGGTGGAGGGTGCCATGCACGATACATTTTCTTTCTTCGGTAAGCATTTTTTTGTGTTTTATACTATTGGAATATTGGTTTTTGACATTGATTATAAAATGATCATGTTTGAAATGTACTAACTCGATTTTTCCTCACAGCAGGTCAACTAGTGTGTGGTTGCAACATTACGGTCCCATTGAGTACATTTTCGGAGAGAGGGACATCAGTTGCACCACAGGGCAGTGTGGAGGGTGCCATGCACGATACATTTTCTTTCTTCGGTAAGCATTTTTTTGTATATTTACTTTTGGAATTTTGGTTTTTGATGTTGATTATAAAATAACCTTTTTCATGTTTGAAATATACTAACTCGATTTTTCCTCACAGCAGGTCAACTATTGTGTAGTTGCAACATTACGGTCCCATTGAGTACATTTTCGGAGAGAGGGACATCAGTTGCACCACAGGGCAGGGTGGAGGGTGCCATGCACGATGCATTTTCTTTCTTCGGTAAGCATTTTTTTGTGTTTTATACTATTGGAATATTGGTTTTTGACATTGATTATAAAATGATCATGTTTGAAATGTACTAACTCGATTTTTCCTCACAGCAGGTCAACTAGTGTGTGGTTGCAACATTACGGTCCCATTGAGTACATTTTCGGAGAGAGGGACATCAGTTGCACCACAGGGCAGTGTGGAGGGTGCCATGCACGATACATTTTCTTTCTTCGGTAAGCATTTTTTTGTATATTTACTTTTGGAATTTTGGTTTTTGATGTTGATTATAAAATGACCTTTTTCATGTTTGAAATGTACTAACTCGATTTTTCCTCACAGCAGGTCAACTGGTGTGTGGTTGCAAGATTACGGTCCCATTGAGTACATTTTCGGAGAGAGGGACATCAGTTGCACCACAGGGCAGGGTGGAGGGTGTCATGCACGATACATTTTCTTTCTTAGGTAAGCATTTTTTTATGTTTTATACTTTTGGAATTTTGGTTTTTGACGTTGATTATAAAATGACCTTTTTCATGTTTGAAATGTATTAACTCGGTTTTTCCTCACAGCAGGTCAACTGGTTTGTGGGTGCAACATTACGGTCCCATTGAGTACATTTTCGGAGAGAGGGACATCAGTTGCACCACAGGGCAGGGTGGAGGGTGCCATGCACGATACATTTTCTTTCTTCGGTAAGCATTTTTTTGTGTTTTATACTTTTGGAATATTGGTTTTTGACATTGATTATAAAATGATCATGTTTGAAATGTACTAACTCGTTTTTTCCTCACAGCATGTCAACTGGTGTGTGGTTGCAACATTACGGTCCCATTGAGTACATTTTCGGAGAGAGGGACATCAGTTGCACCACAGGGCAGGGTGGAGGGTGCCATGCACGATACATTTTCTTTCTTCGGTAAGCATTTTTTTGTGTTTTATACTTTTGGAATTTTGGTTTTTTATGTTGATTATAAAATGACCTTTTTCATGTTTGAAATGTACTAACTCGATTTTTCCTCACAGAAGGTCAACTGGTGTGTGGTTGCAACATAACGGTCCATTTGAGTACATTTTCAGAGAGAGGGAGATCAGTTGCACCACAGGGCAGGTTGGAGGGTGCCATGCACGATGCATTTTCTTTCTTCGGTAAGCATTTTTTCGTGTTTTATACTTTTGGAATTTTGGTTTTTGACGTTGAATGTAAAATGACCTTTTTCATGTTTGAAATGTACTAACTCGATTTTTCCTCACAGCAGATCAACTGGTGTGTGGTTGCAACATTACGGTCCCACTGAGTACATTTTCAGAGAGAGGGACATCAGTTGCACCACAGGGCAGGGTGGAGGGTGCCATGCACGATACATTTTCTTCCTTCGGTAAGCATTTTTTTGTGTTTTATACTTTTGGAATATTGGTTTTTGACATTGATTATAAAATGATCATGTTTCAAATGTACTAACTCGTTTTTTCCTCACAGCAGGTCAACTAGTGTGTGGTTGCAACATTACGGTCCAATTGAGTACATTTTCGGAGAGAGGGACATCAGTTGCACCACAGGGCAGGGTGGAGGGTGCCATGCACGATACATTTTCTTTCTTCGGTAAGCATTTTTTTGTGTTTTATACTTTTGGAATTTTGGTTTTTGATGTTGATTATAAAATGATCATGTTTGAAATGTACTAACTCGATTTTTCCTCACAGCAGGTCAACTAGTGTGTGGTTGCAACATTACGGTCCCATTGAGTACATTTTCGGAGAGAGGGACATCAGTTGCACCACAGGGCAGTGTGGAGGGTGCCATGCACGATACATTTTCTTTCTTCGGTAAGCATTTTTTTGTATATTTACTTTTGGAATTTTGGTTTTTGATGTTGATTATAAAATAACCTTTTTCATGTTTGAAATATACTAACTCGATTTTTCCTCACAGCAGGTCAACTATTGTGTAGTTGCAACATTACGGTCCCATTGAGTACATTTTCGGAGAGAGGGACATCAGTTGCACCACAGGGCAGGGTGGAGGGTGCCATGCACGATGCATTTTCTTTCTTCGGTAAGCATTTTTTTGTGTTTTATACTTTTGGAACATTGGTTTTTGATATTGATTATAAAATGATCATGTTTGAAATGTACTAACTCGTTTTTTCCTCACAGCAGGTCAACTAGTGTGTGGTTGCAACATTACGGTCCCATTGAGTACATTTTCGGAGAGAGAGACATCATTTGCACCACGGGGCAGGGTGGAGGGTGCCATGCACGATACATTTTCTTTCTTCGGTAAGCTTTTTTTTGTGTTTTATACTTTTGGAATATTGGTTTTTGACATTGATTATAAAATGATCATGTTTGAAATGTACTAACTCGTTTTTTCCTCACAGCAGGTCAACTGGTGTGTGGTTGCTACATTACGGTCCCATTGAGTACATTTTTGGAGAGAGGGACATCAGTTGCACCACAGGGCAGGGTGGAGGGTGCCATGCACGGTACATTTTCCTTCTTCGGTTAGCATTTTCTTGTGTTTTATACTTTTGGAATTTTGGTTTTTGACGTTGATTATAATATGACCTTTATCATGTTTGAAATGTACTAACTCGATTTTTCCTCACAGCAGGTCAACTGGTGTGTTTGCAACATTACGGTCCCATTGAGTACATTTTCGGAGAGAGGGACATCAGTTGCACCACAGGGCAGGGTGGAGGGTGCAATGCACGATGCATTTTCTTTCTTCGGTAAGCATTTCTTTGTGTTTTATACTTTTGGATTATTGGTTTTTGACATTGATTATAAAATGATCATGTTTGAAATGTACTAACCCGTTTTTTCCTCACAGCAGGTCAACTGGTGTGTGGATGCATTATTATGGTCCCATTGAGTACATTTTCGGAGAGAGGGACATCAGTTGCACCACAGGGCAGGGTGGAGGGTGCCATGCACGATACATTTTCATTCTTCGGTAAGCATTTTTTTGTGTTTTATACTTTTGTAATTTTGGTTTTTGATGTTGATTATAAAATGACCTTTTTCATGTTTGAAATGTACTAACTCGATTTTTCCTCACAGCAGGTCAACTGGTGTGTGGTTGCAAGATTACGGTCCCATTGAGTACATTTTCGGAGAGAGGGACATCAGTTGCACCACAGGGCAGGGTGGAGGGTGTCATGCACGATACATTTTCTTTCTTAGGTAAGCATTTTTTTATGTTTTATACTTTTGGAATTTTGGTTTTTGACGTTGATTATAAAATGACCTTTTTCATGTTTGAAATGTATTAACTCGGTTTTTCCTCACAGCAGGTCAACTGGTTTGTGGGTGCAACATTACGGTCCCATTGAGTACATTTTCGGAGAGAGGGACATCAGTTGCACCACAGGGCAGGGTGGAGGGTGCCATGCACGATACATTTTCTTTCTTCGGTAAGCATTTTTTTGTGTTTTATACTTTTGGAATATTGGTTTTTGACATTGATTATAAAATGATCATGTTTGAAATGTACTAACTCGTTTTTTCCTCACAGCATGTCAACTGGTGTGTGGTTGCAACATTACGGTCCCATTGAGTACATTTTCGGAGAGAGGGACATCAGTTGCACCACAGGGCAGGGTGGAGGGTGCCATGCACGATACATTTTCTTTCTTCGGTAAGCATTTTTTTGTGTTTTATACTTTTGGAATTTTGGTTTTTTATGTTGATTATAAAATGACCTTTTTCATGTTTGAAATGTACTAACTCGATTTTTCCTCACAGAAGGTCAACTGGTGTGTGGTTGCAACATAACGGTCCATTTGAGTACATTTTCGGAGAGAGGGAGATCAGTTGCACCACAGGGCAGGTTGGAGGGTGCCATGCACGATGCATTTTCTTTCTTCGGTAAGCATTTTTTCGTGTTTTATACTTTTGGAATTTTGGTTTTTCACGTTGAATGTAAAATGACCTTTTTCATGTTTGAAATGTACTAACTCGATTTTTCCTCACAGCAGATCAACTGGTGTGTGATTGCAACATTACGGTCCCACTGAGTACATTTTCAGAGAGAGGGACATCAGTTGCACCACAGGGCAGGGTGGAGGGTGCCATGCACGATACATTTTCTTCCTTCGGTAAGCATTTTTTTGTGTTTTATACTTTTGGAATATTGGTTTTTGACATTGATTATAAAATGATCATGTTTCAAATGTACTAACTCGTTTTTTCCTCACAGCAGGTCAACTAGTGTGTGGTTGCAACATTACGGTCCAATTGAGTACATTTTCGGAGAGAGGGACATCAGTTGCACCACAGGGCAGGGTGGAGGGTGCCATGCACGATACATTTTCTTTCTTCGGTAAGCATTTTTTTGTGTTTTATACTTTTGGAATTTTGGTTTTTGATGTTGATTATAAAATAACCTTTTTCATGTTTGAAATGTACTGATTCGATTTTTCCTCTCAGCAGGTCAACTTGTGTATGGTTGCAACATTACGGTCCCATTGAGTACATTTTCGGAGAGAGGGACATCAGTTGCACCACAGGGCAGGGTGGAGGGTGCCATGCACGATGCATTTTCTTTCTTCGGTAAGCATTTTTTTGTGTTTTATACTTTTGGAACATTGGTTTTTGATATTGATTATAAAATGATCAAGTTTGAAATGTACTAACTCGTTTTTTCCTCACAGCAGGTCAACTAGTGTGTGGTTGCAACATTACGGTCCCATTGAGTACATTTTCGGAGAGAGAGACATCAGTTGCACCTTGGGGCAGCATGGAGGGTGCCATGCACGATACATTTTCTTTCTTCGGTAAGCATTTTTTTGTGTTTTACACTTTTGGAATTTTGGTTTTTGACGTTGATTATAAAATGACCTTTTTCATGTTTGAAATGTACTAACTCGATTTTTCCTCACAGAAGGTCAACTGGTGTGTGGTTGCAACATTACGGTCCCTTTGAGTACATTTTCGGAGAGAGGGACATCAGTTGCACCAAAGGGCAGGGTGGAGGGTGCAATGCACGATGCATTTTCTTTCTTCTGTAAGCATTATTTTGTGTTTTATACTTTTGGAATATGGGTTTTTGACATTGATTATAAAATGATCATGTTTGAAATGTACTAACTCGTTTATTCATCACAGCAGGTCAACTGGTGTGTGGTTGCAACATTATGGTCCCATTGAGTACATTTTCGGAGAGAGGGACATCAGTTGCACCACAGGGCAGGGTGGAGGGTGCCATGCTTGACACATTTTCTTTCTTCGGTAAGCATTTTTTTGTGTTTTATACTTTTGGAATTTTGGTTTTTGATGTTGATTATAAAATGACCTTTTTCATGTTTGAAATGTTCTAACTCGATTTTTCCTCACAGCAGGTCATCTGCTATGTGGTTGCAACATTACGGTCCCATTGAGTACATTTTCGGAGAGAGGGACATCAGTTGCACCACAGGGCAGGGTGGAGGGTGCAATGCACGATACATTTTCTTTCTTCGGTAAGCATTTTTTTGTGTTTTATACTTTTGGAATTTTGGTTTTTGATGTTAATTATAAAATGACCTTTTTCATGTTTGAAATGTACTAACTCGATTTTTCCTCACAGCAGGTCAACTGGTGTGTGGTTGCAAGATTACGGTCCCATTGAGTACATTTTCGGAGAGAGGGACATCAGTTGCACCACAGGGCAGGGTGGTGGGTGTCATGCACGATACGTTTTCTTTCTACGGTAAGCATTTTTTTGTGTTTTATACTTTTGGAATTTTGGTTTTTGACGTTGATTATAAAATGACCTTTTTCATGTTTGAAATGTACTAACTCGATTTTTCCTCACAGCAGGTCAACTGGTGTGTGGTTGCAACATTACGGTCCCATTGAGTACATTTTCGGAGAGAGGGACATCAGTTGCACCACAGGGCAGGTTTGAGTGTGCCATGCACGATACATTTTCTTTTTCGGTAAGCATTTTTTTGTGTTTTATACTTTTGGAATTTTGGTTTTTGACGTTGATTATAAAATGACCTTTTTCATGTTTGCAAAGTACTAACTCGATTTTTCCTCACAGCAGGTCAACTGGTTTGTGGTTGCAACATTACGGTCCCATTGAGTACATTTTCGGAGAGAGGGACATCAGTTGCACCACAGGGCAGGGTGGAGGGTGCGGAGCTCTATACATTGCCATTCTTCGGTAAGCATTTTTTTGTGTTTTATACTTTCGGAAATTTGGTTTTTGACGTTGATTATAAAATGACCTTTTTCATGTTTGAAATGTACTAACTCGATTTTTCCTCACAGCAGGTCCACTGGTGTGTGGGTGCAACATTACGGTCCCATTGAGTACATTTTCGGAGAGAGGGACATAAGTTGCACCACAGGGCAGGTTGGAGGGTGCGGAGCTCTATACATTGCCATTCTTCGGTAAGCATTTTTTTGTGTTTTATACTTTTGGAATTTTGGTTTTTTACGTTGATTATAAATGACCTTTTCATGTTTTAAATGTACTAAATCGATTTTTTCTCACAGCAGGTCAACTGGTGTGTGGTTGCAACTTTACGGTCCCATTGAGTACATTTTCGGAGAGAGGGACATCAGTTGCACCACAGGGCAGGGTGGTGGGTGTCATGCACGATACGTTTTCTTTCTACGGTAAGCATTTTTTTGTGTTTTATACTTTTGGAATTTTGGTTTTTGACGTTGATTATAAAATGACCTTTTTCATGTTTGAAATGTACTAACTCGATTTTTCCTCACAGCAGGTCAACTGGTGTGTGGTTGCAACATTACGGTCCCATTGAGTACATTTTCGGAGAGAGGGACATCAGTTGCACCACAGGGCAGGTTTGAGTGTGCCATGCACGATACATTTTCTTTTTCGGTAAGCATTTTTTTGTGTTTTATACTTTTGGAATTTTGGTTTTTGACGTTGATTATAAAATGACCTTTTTCATGTTTGCAAAGTACTAACTCGATTTTTCCTCACAGCAGGTCAACTGGTTTGTGGTTGCAACATTACGGTCCCATTGAGTACATTTTCGGAGAGAGGGACATCAGTTGCACCACAGGGCAGGGTGGAGGGTGCGGAGCTCTATACATTGCCATTCTTCGGTAAGCATTTTTTTGTGTTTTATACTTTCGGAAATTTGGTTTTTGACGTTGATTATAAAATGACCTTTTTCATGTTTGAAATGTACTAACTCGATTTTTCCTCACAGCAGGTCCACTGGTGTGTGGGTGCAACATTACGGTCCCATTGAGTACATTTTCGGAGAGAGGGACATAAGTTGCACCACAGGGCAGGTTGGAGGGTGCGGAGCTCTATACATTGCCATTCTTCGGTAAGCATTTTTTTGTGTTTTATACTTTTGGAATTTTGGTTTTTTACGTTGATTATAAATGACCTTTTCATGTTTTAAATGTACTAAATCGATTTTTTCTCACAGCAGGTCAACTGGTGTGTGGTTGCAACTTTACGGTCCCATTGAGTACATTTTCGGAGAGAGGGACATCAGTTGCACCACAGGGCAGGGTGGAGGGTGCCATGCACGATACATTTTCTTTCTTCGGTAAGCATTTTTTTGTGTTTTATACTATTGGAATATTGGTTTTTGACATTGATTATAAAATGATCATGTTTGAAATGTACTAACTCGATTTTTCCTCACAGCAGGTCAACTAGTGTGTGGTTGCAACATTACGGTCCCATTGAGTACATTTTCGGAGAGAGGGACATCAGTTGCACCACAGGGCAGTGTGGAGGGTGCCATGCACGATACATTTTCTTTCTTCGGTAAGCATTTTTTTGTATATTTACTTTTGGAATTTTGGTTTTTGATGTTGATTATAAAATAACCTTTTTCATGTTTGAAATATACTAACTCGATTTTTCCTCACAGCAGGTCAACTATTGTGTAGTTGCAACATTACGGTCCCATTGAGTACATTTTCGGAGAGAGGGACATCAGTTGCACCACAGGGCAGGGTGGAGGGTGCCATGCACGATGCATTTTCTTTCTTCGGTAAGCATTTTTTTGTGTTTTATACTTTTGGAACATTGGTTTTTGATATTGATTATAAAATGATCATGTTTGAAATGTACTAACTCGTTTTTTCCTCACAGCAGGTCAACTAGTGTGTGGTTGCAACATTACGGTCCCATTGAGTACATTTTCGGAGAGAGAGACATCATTTGCACCACGGGGCAGGGTGGAGGGTGCCATGCACGATACATTTTCTTTCTTCGGTAAGCTTTTTTTTGTGTTTTATACTTTTGGAATATTGGTTTTTGACATTGATTATAAAATGATCATGTTTGAAATGTACTAACTCGTTTTTTCCTCACAGCAGGTCAACTGGTGTGTGGTTGCTACATTACGGTCCCATTGAGTACATTTTTGGAGAGAGGGACATCAGTTGCACCACAGGGCAGGGTGGAGGGTGCCATGCACGGTACATTTTCCTTCTTCGGTTAGCATTTTCTTGTGTTTTATACTTTTGGAATTTTGGTTTTTGACGTTGATTATAAAATGACCTTTATCATGTTTGAAATGTACTAACTCGATTTTTCCTCACAGCAGGTCAACTGGTGTGTTTGCAACATTACGGTCCCATTGAGTACATTTTCGGAGAGAGGGACATCAGTTGCACCACAGGGCAGGGTGGAGGGTGCAATGCACGATGCATTTTCTTTCTTCGGTAAGCATTTCTTTGTGTTTTATACTTTTGGATTATTGGTTTTTGACATTGATTATAAAATGATCATGTTTGAAATGTACTAACCCGTTTTTTCCTCACAGCAGGTCAACTGGTGTGTGGATGCATTATTATGGTCCCATTGAGTACATTTTCGGAGAGAGGGACATCAGTTGCACCACAGGGCAGGGTGGAGGGTGCCATGCACGATACATTTTCATTCTTCGGTAAGCATTTTTTTGTGTTTTATACTTTTGTAATTTTGGTTTTTGATGTTGATTATAAAATGACCTTTTTCATGTTTGAAATGTACTAACTCGATTTTTCCTCACAGCAGGTCAACTGGTGTGTGGTTGCAAGATTACGGTCCCATTGAGTACATTTTCGGAGAGAGGGACATCAGTTGCACCACAGGGCAGGGTGGAGGGTGTCATGCACGATACATTTTCTTTCTTAGGTAAGCATTTTTTTATGTTTTATACTTTTGGAATTTTGGTTTTTGACGTTGATTATAAAATGACCTTTTTCATGTTTGAAATGTATTAACTCGGTTTTTCCTCACAGCAGGTCAACTGGTTTGTGGGTGCAACATTACGGTCCCATTGAGTACATTTTCGGAGAGAGGGACATCAGTTGCACCACAGGGCAGGGTGGAGGGTGCCATGCACGATACATTTTCTTTCTTCGGTAAGCATTTTTTTGTGTTTTATACTTTTGGAATATTGGTTTTTGACATTGATTATAAAATGATCATGTTTGAAATGTACTAACTCGTTTTTTCCTCACAGCATGTCAACTGGTGTGTGGTTGCAACATTACGGTCCCATTGAGTACATTTTCGGAGAGAGGGACATCAGTTGCACCACAGGGCAGGGTGGAGGGTGCCATGCACGATACATTTTCTTTCTTCGGTAAGCATTTTTTTGTGTTTTATACTTTTGGAATTTTGGTTTTTTATGTTGATTATAAAATGACCTTTTTCATGTTTGAAATGTACTAACTCGATTTTTCCTCACAGAAGGTCAACTGGTGTGTGGTTGCAACATAACGGTCCATTTGAGTACATTTTCGGAGAGAGGGAGATCAGTTGCACCACAGGGCAGGTTGGAGGGTGCCATGCACGATGCATTTTCTTTCTTCGGTAAGCATTTTTTCGTGTTTTATACTTTTGGAATTTTGGTTTTTGACGTTGAATGTAAAATGACCTTTTTCATGTTTGAAATGTACTAACTCGATTTTTCCTCACAGCAGATCAACTGGTGTGTGGTTGCAACATTACGGTCCCACTGAGTACATTTTCAGAGAGAGGGACATCAGTTGCACCACAGGGCAGGGTGGAGGGTGCCATGCACGATACATTTTCTTCCTTCGGTAAGCATTTTTTTGTGTTTTATACTTTTGGAATATTGGTTTTTGACATTGATTATAAAATGATCATGTTTCAAATGTACTAACTCGTTTTTTCCTCACAGCAGGTCAACTAGTGTGTGGTTGCAACATTACGGTCCAATTGAGTACATTTTCGGAGAGAGGGACATCAGTTGCACCACAGGGCAGGGTGGAGGGTGCCATGCACGATACATTTTCTTTCTTCGGTAAGCATTTTTTTGTGTTTTATACTTTTGGAATTTTGGTTTTTGATGTTGATTATAAAATGATCATGTTTGAAATGTACTAACTCGATTTTTCCTCACAGCAGGTCAACTAGTGTGTGGTTGCAACATTACGGTCCCATTGAGTACATTTTCGGAGAGAGGGACATCAGTTGCACCACAGGGCAGTGTGGAGGGTGCCATGCACGATACATTTTCTTTCTTCGGTAAGCATTTTTTTGTATATTTACTTTTGGAATTTTGGTTTTTGATGTTGATTATAAAATAACCTTTTTCATGTTTGAAATATACTAACTCGATTTTTCCTCACAGCAGGTCAACTATTGTGTAGTTGCAACATTACGGTCCCATTGAGTACATTTTCGGAGAGAGGGACATCAGTTGCACCACAGGGCAGGGTGGAGGGTGCCATGCACGATGCATTTTCTTTCTTCGGTAAGCATTTTTTTGTGTTTTATACTTTTGGAACATTGGTTTTTGATATTGATTATAAAATGATCATGTTTGAAATGTACTAACTCGTTTTTTCCTCACAGCAGGTCAACTAGTGTGTGGTTGCAACATTACGGTCCCATTGAGTACATTTTCGGAGAGAGAGACATCATTTGCACCACGGGGCAGGGTG
The DNA here is from genome assembly GCF_023864275.1 of Schistocerca cancellata. Lineage (NCBI taxonomy): Eukaryota > Metazoa > Arthropoda > Insecta > Orthoptera > Acrididae > Schistocerca > Schistocerca cancellata. The sequence continues at coordinate 730,240,378 of NC_064631.1, forward strand.
GAGGGTGCCATGCACGATACATTTTCTTTCTTCGGTAAGCTTTTTTTTGTGTTTTATACTTTTGGAATATTGGTTTTTGACATTGATTATAAAATGATCATGTTTGAAATGTACTAACTCGTTTTTTCCTCACAGCAGGTCAACTGGTGTGTGGTTGCTACATTACGGTCCCATTGAGTACATTTTTGGAGAGAGGGACATCAGTTGCACCACAGGGCAGGGTGGAGGGTGCCATGCACGGTACATTTTCCTTCTTCGGTTAGCATTTTCTTGTGTTTTATACTTTTGGAATTTTGGTTTTTGACGTTGATTATAAAATGACCTTTATCATGTTTGAAATGTACTAACTCGATTTTTCCTCACAGCAGGTCAACTGGTGTGTTTGCAACATTACGGTCCCATTGAGTACATTTTCGGAGAGAGGGACATCAGTTGCACCACAGGGCAGGGTGGAGGGTGCAATGCACGATGCATTTTCTTTCTTCGGTAAGCATTTCTTTGTGTTTTATACTTTTGGATTATTGGTTTTTGACATTGATTATAAAATGATCATGTTTGAAATGTACTAACCCGTTTTTTCCTCACAGCAGGTCAACTGGTGTGTGGATGCATTATTATGGTCCCATTGAGTACATTTTCGGAGAGAGGGACATCAGTTGCACCACAGGGCAGGGTGGAGGGTGCCATGCACGATACATTTTCATTCTTCGGTAAGCATTTTTTTGTGTTTTATACTTTTGTAATTTTGGTTTTTGATGTTGATTATAAAATGACCTTTTTCATGTTTGAAATGTACTAACTCGATTTTTCCTCACAGCAGGTCAACTGGTGTGTGGTTGCAAGATTACGGTCCCATTGAGTACATTTTCGGAGAGAGGGACATCAGTTGCACCACAGGGCAGGGTGGAGGGTGTCATGCACGATACATTTTCTTTCTTAGGTAAGCATTTTTTTATGTTTTATACTTTTGGAATTTTGGTTTTTGACGTTGATTATAAAATGACCTTTTTCATGTTTGAAATGTATTAACTCGGTTTTTCCTCACAGCAGGTCAACTGGTTTGTGGGTGCAACATTACGGTCCCATTGAGTACATTTTCGGAGAGAGGGACATCAGTTGCACCACAGGGCAGGGTGGAGGGTGCCATGCACGATACATTTTCTTTCTTCGGTAAGCATTTTTTTGTGTTTTATACTTTTGGAATATTGGTTTTTGACATTGATTATAAAATGATCATGTTTGAAATGTACTAACTCGTTTTTTCCTCACAGCATGTCAACTGGTGTGTGGTTGCAACATTACGGTCCCATTGAGTACATTTTCGGAGAGAGGGACATCAGTTGCACCACAGGGCAGGGTGGAGGGTGCCATGCACGATACATTTTCTTTCTTCGGTAAGCATTTTTTTGTGTTTTATACTTTTGGAATTTTGGTTTTTTATGTTGATTATAAAATGACCTTTTTCATGTTTGAAATGTACTAACTCGATTTTTCCTCACAGAAGGTCAACTGGTGTGTGGTTGCAACATAACGGTCCATTTGAGTACATTTTCGGAGAGAGGGAGATCAGTTGCACCACAGGGCAGGTTGGAGGGTGCCATGCACGATGCATTTTCTTTCTTCGGTAAGCATTTTTTCGTGTTTTATACTTTTGGAATTTTGGTTTTTGACGTTGAATGTAAAATGACCTTTTTCATGTTTGAAATGTACTAACTCGATTTTTCCTCACAGCAGATCAACTGGTGTGTGGTTGCAACATTACGGTCCCACTGAGTACATTTTCAGAGAGAGGGACATCAGTTGCACCACAGGGCAGGGTGGAGGGTGCCATGCACGATACATTTTCTTCCTTCGGTAAGCATTTTTTTGTGTTTTATACTTTTGGAATATTGGTTTTTGACATTGATTATAAAATGATCATGTTTCAAATGTACTAACTCGTTTTTTCCTCACAGCAGGTCAACTAGTGTGTGGTTGCAACATTACGGTCCAATTGAGTACATTTTCGGAGAGAGGGACATCAGTTGCACCACAGGGCAGGGTGGAGGGTGCCATGCACGATACATTTTCTTTCTTCGATAAGCATTTTTTTGTGTTTTATACTTTTGGAATTTTGGTTTTTGATGTTGATTATAAAATAACCTTTTTCATGTTTGAAATGTACTGATTCGATTTTTCCTCTCAGCAGGTCAACTTGTGTATGGTTGCAACATTACGGTCCCATTGAGTACATTTTCGGAGAGAGGGACATCAGTTGCACCACAGGGCAGGGTGGAGGGTGCCATGCACGATGCATTTTCTTTCTTCGGTAAGCATTTTTTTGTGTTTTATACTTTTGGAACATTGGTTTTTGATATTGATTATAAAATGATCAAGTTTGAAATGTACTAACTCGTTTTTTCCTCACAGCAGGTCAACTAGTGTGTGGTTGCAACATTACGGTCCCATTGAGTACATTTTCGGAGAGAGAGACATCAGTTGCACCTTGGGGCAGCATGGAGGGTGCCATGCACGATACATTTTCTTTCTTCGGTAAGCATTTTTTTGTGTTTTACACTTTTGGAATTTTGGTTTTTGACGTTGATTATAAAATGACCTTTTTCATGTTTGAAATGTACTAACTCGATTTTTCCTCACAGAAGGTCAACTGGTGTGTGGTTGCAACATTACGGTCCCTTTGAGTACATTTTCGGAGAGAGGGACATCAGTTGCACCAAAGGGCAGGGTGGAGGGTGCAATGCACGATGCATTTTCTTTCTTCTGTAAGCATTATTTTGTGTTTTATACTTTTGGAATATGGGTTTTTGACATTGATTATAAAATGATCATGTTTGAAATGTACTAACTCGTTTATTCATCACAGCAGGTCAACTGGTGTGTGGTTGCAACATTATGGTCCCATTGAGTACATTTTCGGAGAGAGGGACATCAGTTGCACCACAGGGCAGGGTGGAGGGTGCCATGCACGACACATTTTCTTTCTTCGGTAAGCATTTTTTTGTGTTTTATACTTTTGGAATTTTGGTTTTTGATGTTGATTATAAAATGACCTTTTTCATGTTTGAAATGTTCTAACTCGATTTTTCCTCACAGCAGGTCATCTGCTATGTGGTTGCAACATTACGGTCCCATTGAGTACATTTTCGGAGAGAGGGACATCAGTTGCACCACAGGGCAGGGTGGAGGGTGCAATGCACGATACATTTTCTTTCTTCGGTAAGCATTTTTTTGTGTTTTATACTTTTGGAATTTTGGTTTTTGATGTTAATTATAAAATGACCTTTTTCATGTTTGAAATGTACTAACTCGATTTTTCCTCACAGCAGGTCAACTGGTGTGTGGTTGCAAGATTACGGTCCCATTGAGTACATTTTCGGAGAGAGGGACATCAGTTGCACCACAGGGCAGGGTGGTGGGTGTCATGCACGATACGTTTTCTTTCTACGGTAAGCATTTTTTTGTGTTTTATACTTTTGGAATTTTGGTTTTTGACGTTGATTATAAAATGACCTTTTTCATGTTTGAAATGTACTAACTCGATTTTTCCTCACAGCAGGGCAACTAGTGTGTGGTTGTAACATTACGGTCCCATTGAGTACATTTTCGGAGAGAGGGATATCAGTTGCACCACAGGGCAGGGTGGAGGGTGCCATGCACAATGCATTTTCTTTCTTCGGTAAGCATTTTTTTGTGTTTTATACTTTTGGAATATTGGTTTTTGACATTGATTATAAAATGATGATGTTTGAAATGTACTAACTCGATTTTTCCTCACAGCAGGTCAAGTAGTGTGTGGTTGCAACATTACGGTCCCATTGAGTACATTTTCGGAGAGAGGGACATCAGTTGCACCACAGGGCAGGGTGGAGGGTGCCATGCACGATACATTTTCTTTCTTCGGTAAGCATTTTTTTATGTTTTATACTTTTGGAATTTTGGTTTTTGACGTTGATTATAAAATAACCTTTTTCATGTTTGAAATGTACTGACTCGATTTTTCCTCACAGCAGGTCAACTGGTGTGTGGTTGCAACATTACGGCCCCATTGAGTACATTTTCGGAGAGAGGGACATCAGTTGCACCACAGGGCAGGGTGGAGGGTGCCATGCACGATGCATTTTCTTTCTTCGGTAAGCATTTTTTTGTGTTTTATACTTTTGGAATATCAGTTTTTGACATTGATTATAAAATGATCATGTTTGAAATGTACTAACTCGTTTTTTCCTCACAGCAGGTCAACTGGTGTGTGGTGTCAACATTACGGTCCCATTGAGTACATTTTCGGAGAGAGGGACATCAGTTGCACCACGGGGCAGGGTGGAGGGTGCCATGCACGATACATTTTCTTTCTTCGGTAAGCATTTTTTTGTGTTTTATACTTTTGGAATATTGGTTTTTGACATTGATTACAAAATGATCATTTTTGAAATGTACTAACTCGTTTTTTCCTCACAGCAGGTCAACTGGTGTGTGGTTGCTACATTACGGTCCCATTGAGTACATTTTTGGAGAGAGGGACATCAGTTGCACCACAGGGCAGGGTGGAGGATGCCATGCACGGTACATTTTCCTTCTTTGGCAAGCATTTTTTTGTGTTTTATACTTTTGGAATTTTGGTTTTTGACGTTGATTGTAAAATGACCTTTTTCAAGTTTGAAATGTACTAACTCGATTTTCCCTCAGCAGGTCAACTGGTGTGTTTGCAACATTACGGTCCCATTGAGTACATTTTAGGAGAGAGGGACATCAGTTGCACCACAGGGCATTGTTGAGGGTGCCATGCATGATACATTTACTTTTTCGGTAAGCATTTTTTTGTGTTTTATACTTTTGGAATTTTGGTTTTTGACGTTGATTATAAAATGACCTTTTTCATGTTTGAAATGTACTAACTCGATTTCTCCTCACAGCAGGTCAACTGGTGTGTGGTTGCAACATTACGGTCCCATTGAGTACATTTTCGTAGAGAGGGACATCAGTTGCACCACAGGGCAGGGTGGAGGGTGCCATGCTCGATACATTTTCTTTCTTCGGTAAGCATTTTTTTGTGTTTTATACTTTTGGAATTTTGGTTTTTGACGTTGATTATAAAATGACCTTTTTCATGTTTGAAATGTACTAACTCGATTTTTTATCACAGCAGGTCCACAGGTGTGTGGTTGCAACATTACGGTCCCATTGAGTACATTTTCGGAGAGAGGGACATCAGTTGCACCACAGGGCAGGGTGGAGGGTGCCATGCACGATACATTTTCTTTCTTCGGTAAGCATTTTTTTTGTGTTTTATACTTTTGGAATTTTGGTTTTTGATGTTAAATATAAAATGACCTTTTTCATGTTTGAAATGTTCTAACTCGATTTTTCCTCACAGCAGGTCATCTGCTATGTGTTTGCAACATTACGGTCCCATTGAGTACATTTTCGGAGAGAGGGACATCAGTTGCACCACAGGGCAGGTTGGAGGGTGCCATGCACGATACATTTTCTTTCTTCGGTAAGAATTTTTTTGTGTTTTATACTTTTGGAATTTTGGTTTTTGATGTTAATTATAAAATGACCTTTTTCATGTTTGAAATGTACTAACTCGATTTTTCCTCACAGCAGGTCAACTGGTGTGTGGTTGCAAGATTACGGTCCCATTGAGTACATTTTCGGAGAGAGGGACATCAGTTGCACCACAGGGCAGGGTGGAGGGTGTCATGCACGATACGTTTTCTTTCTACGGTAAGCATTTTTTTGTGTTTTATACATTTGGAATTTTGGTTTTTGACGTTGATTATAAAATGACCTTTTTCATGTTTGAAATGTACTAACTCGATTTTTCCTCACAGCAGGTCAACTAGTGTGTGGTTGCAACATTACGGTCCCATTGAGTACATTTTCGGAGAGAGGGACATCAGTTGCACCACAGGGCAGGGTGGAGGGTGCCATGCACGATGCATTTTCTTTCTTCGGTAAGCATTTTTTGGTGTTTTATACTTTTGGAATATTGGTTTTTGACATTGATTATAAAATGATCATGTTTGAAATGTACTAACTCGATTTTTCCTCACAGCAGGTCAACTAGTGTGTGGTTGCAACATTACGGTCCCATTGAGTACATTTTTGGAGAGAGGGACATCAGTTGCACCACAGGGCAGGGTGGAGGATGCCATGCACGGTACATTTTCCTTCTTTGGTAAGCATTTTTTTGTGTTTTATACTTTTGGAATTTTGGTTTTTGACGTTGATTGTAAAATGACCTTTTTCAAGTTTGAAATGTACTAACTCGATTTTCCCTCACAGCAGGTCAACTGGTGTGTTTGCAACATTACGGTCCCATAGAGTACATTTTCGGAGAGAGGGACATCAGTTGCACCACAGGGCATTGTTGAGGGTGCCATGCATGATACATTTTCTTTTTCGGTAAGCATTTTTTTGTGTTTTATACTTTTGGAATTTTGGTTTTTGACGTTGATTATAAAATAACCTTTTTCATGTTTAAAAAGTACTAACTCGATTTTTCCTCACAGCAGGTCAACTGGTTTGTGGTTGCAACATTACGGTCCCATTGAGTACATTTTCGGAGAGAGGGACATCAGTTGCACCACAGGGCAGGGTGGAAGGTGCCATGCACGATACATTTTCTTTCTTCGGTAAGCATTTTTTTGTGTTTTATACTTTTGGAATTTTGGTTTTTGACGTTGATTATAAAATGACCATTTTCATGTTTGAAATGTACTAACTCGATTTTTCCTCACAGCAGGTCAACTGGTGTGTGGTTGGAACATTACGGTCCCATTGAGTACATTTTCGGAGAGAGGGACATCAGTTGCACCACAGGGCAGGGTGGAGGGTGCCATGCACGATACATTTTTTTTCTTCGGTAAGCATTTTTTTGTGTTTTATACTTTTGGAATTTTGGTTTTTGATGTTGATTATGAAATGACCTTTATCATGTTTGAAATGTACTAACTCGATTTTTCCTCACAGCAGGTCAACTGGTGTGTGGTTGCAACATTACGGTCCCATTGAGTACATTTTCGTAGAGAGGGACATCAGTTGCACCACAGGGCAGGGTGGAGGGTGCCATGCACGATACATTATCTTTCTTCGGTAAGCATTTTTTTGTGTTTTATACTTTTGGAATTTTGGTTTTTGACGTTGATTATAAAATGACCTTTTTCATGTTTGAAATGTACTAACTCGATTTTTCATCACAGCAGGTCCACTGGTGTGTGGTTGCAACATTACGGTCCCATTGAGTACATTTTCGGAGAGAGGGACATCAGTTGCACCACAGGGCAGCGTGGAGGGTGCCATGCACGATACATTTTCTTTCTTCGGTAAGCATTTCTTTGTGTTTTATACTTTTGGAATTTTGGTTTTTGACGTTGACTATAAAATGACCTTTTTCATGTTTGAAATGTACTAACTCGATTTTTCCTCATAGCAGATCAACTGGAGTGTGGTTGCAACATTACGGTCCGATTAAGTTCATTTTCGGAGAGAGGGACATCAGTTGCACCACAGGGCAGGGTGGAGGGTGCCATGCACGATACATTTTCTTTCTTCGGTAAGCATTTTTTTGGGTTTTATACTTTTGGAATTTTGGTCTTTGTAGTTGATTATAAGATGACCTTTTTCATTTCTGAAATGTACTAACTCGATTTTTCCTCACAGCAGGTCAACTGGTGTGTGGTTGCAACATTACAGTCCCATTGAGTACATTTTTGGAGAGAGGGACATCAGTTGCACCACAGGACAGGGTGGAGGGTGCCATGCACGATACATTTTCTTTTTTCGGTAAGCATTTTTTTGTGTTTTATACTTCTGGAATTTTGGTTTTTGACGTTGATTATAAATTGACCTTTTTCATGTTTGAAATGTACTAACTCGATTTTTCCTCACAGCAGGTCAACTGCTGTGTGGTTGCAACATTACGGTCCCATTGAGTACATTTTCGGAGAGAGGGACATCAGTTGCACCACAGGGCAGGGTGGAGGGTGCCATGCACAATATATTTCCTTTCTTCGGTAAGCATTTCTTTGTGTTTTATACTTTTGGAATTTTGGTCTTTGATGTTGATTATAAAATGACCTTTTTCATGTTTGAAATGTACTAACTCGATTTTTCCTCGCAGCAGGTCAACTGGTGTGTGGTTGCAACATTACGGTCCCATTGAGTATATTTTCGGAGAGAGGGACATCAGTTGCACCACAGGGCAGGGTGGAGGGTTCCATGCACGATACATTTTCTTTCTTCGGTAAGCATTTTTTTGTGTTTTATACTTTTGGAATTTTGGTTTTTGACGTTGATTATAAAATGACCTTTTTCATGTTTGAAATGTACTAACTCGATTTTTCCTCACAGCAGGTCAACTGGAGTGTGTTTGCAACATTACGGTTCCATTGAGTACATTTTCGGAGAGAGGGACATCAGTTGCACCACAGGGCAGTGTTGAGGGTTCTGAGCTCTGTACATATTCTTTCTTCGGTAAGCATTTTCTAGTGTTTTATACATTTGGAATTTTGGTTTTTGATGTTGATTATATTGTGACCTTTTTCATGTTTGAAATGTACTAACTCGATTTTTCCTCACAGCGGGTCAACTGGTGTGTGGTTGCAACATTACGGTCCCATTGAGTACATTCTCGGAGAGAGGGACTTCAGTTGCACCACAGGGCAGGGTGGAGGGTGCCATGCACGATGCATTTTCTTTCATCGGTAAGCATTTTTTTGTGTTTTATACTTTTGGAATTTTGGTTTTTGACATTGATTATAAAATGATCATGTTTGAAATGTACTAACTCGTTTTTTCCTCACAGCAGGTCGACTGGTGTGTGGTTGCAACATTACTGTCCCATTATGTACATTTTCGGAGAGAGGGACATCAGTTGCACCGCAGGGCAATGTGGAGGGTGCTGAGCTCTATACATTTTCTTTCTTCGGTACGCATTTTCTAGTGTTTTATACTTTTGGAATTTTGTTTTTTGACGTTGATTATAAAATGACCTTTTTCATGTTTGAAATGTACTAACTCGATTTTTCCTCACAGCAGGTCAACTGGTGTGTGGTTGCAACATCACGGTCCCATTGAGTACATTTTCGGAGAGAGGGACATCAGTTGCACCACAGGGCAGGGTGGAGGGTGCCATGCACGATACATTTTCTTTCTTCGGTAAGCAGTTTTTTGTGTTTTATACTTTTGGAATTTTGGTTTTTGACGTTGTTTATAAAATGACCATTTTCATGTTTGAAATGTACTAACTCGATTTTTCCTCACAGCAGGTCAACTGGTGTGTGGTTGCAACATTACGGTCCCATTGAGTACATTTTCGTAGAGAGGGACATGAGTTGCACCACAGGGCAGGGTGGAGGGTGCCATGCACGATACATTTTCTTTCTTTGGTAAGCATTTTTTTGTGTTTCATAATTTTGGAATTTTGGTTTTTGACGTTGATAATAAAATGACCTTTTTCATGTTTTAAATGTACTAATTCGATTTTTTCTCACAGCAGGTCAACTAGTGTGTGGTTGCAACATTACGGTCCCATTGAGTACATTTTCGGAGAGAGGGACATCAGTTGCACCACAGGGCTGGGTGGAGGGTGCCATGCACGATACATTTTCTTTCTTCGGTAAGCATTTTTTTGTGTTTTATACTTTTGGAATTTTGGTTTTTGATGTTGATTATGAAATGACCTTTATCATGTTTGAAATGTACTAACTCGATTTTTCCTCACAGCAGGTCAACTGGTGTGTGGTTGCAACATTACGGTCCCATTGAGTACATTTTCGTAGAGAGGGAAATCAGTTGCACCACAGGGCAGGGTGGAGGGTGCCATGCACGATACATTTTCTTTCTTCGGTAAGCATTTTTTTGTATTTAATACTTTTGGAATTTTGGTTTTTGACGTTGATTATAAAATGACCTTTTTCATGTTTGTAATGTACTAACTCGATTTTTCATCACAGCAGGTCAACTGGTGTGTGGTTGCAACATTACGGCCCCATTGAGTACATTTTCGGAGAGAGGGACATCAGTTGCACCACAGGGCAGGGTGGAGGGTGCCATGCATGATACATTTTCTTTCTTCGGTAAGCTTTTTTTTGTGTTTTATACTTTTGGAATTTTGGTTTTTGACGTTGACTATAAAATGACCTTATTCAAGTTTGAAATGTACTAACTCGATTTTTCCTCATAGTTGATCAACTGGTGTGTGGTTGCAATATTACTGTCCCATTAAGTACATTTTCGGAGAGAGGGACATCAGTTGCACCACAGGGCAGTGTGGAGGGTGCCATGCACGATACATTTTCTTTCTTCGGTAAGCATTTTTTTGTGTTTTATACTTTTGGAATTTTGTTCTTTTTAGTTGATTAAAAAATGACCTTTTTCATGTCTGAAATGTACTAACTCGATTTTTCCTCACAGCAGGTCAACTGGTGTGTGGTTGCAACATTACGGTCACATTGAGTACATTTTTGGAGAGAGGGACATCAGTTGCACCACAGGGCAGGGTGGCGGGTGCCATGCACGATACATTTTCTTTTTTCGGTAAGCATTTTTTTGTGTTTTATACTTTTGGAATTTTGGTTTTTGACGTTGATTATAAATTGACCTTTTTCATGTTTGAAATGTACTAACTCGATTTTTCCTCACAGCAGGTCAACTGGTGTGTGGTTGCAACATTACGGTCCCATTGAGTACATTTTCGGAGAGAGGGACATCAGTTGCACCACAGGGCAGGGTGGAGGGTGCCATGCACAATATATTTCCTTTCTTCGGTAAGCATTTCTTTGTGTTTTATACTTTTGGAATTTTGGTCTTTGATGTTGATTATAAAATGACCTTTTTCATGTTTGAAATGTACTAACTCGATTTTTCCTCGCAGCAGGTCAACTGGTGTGTGGTTGCAACATTACGGTCCCATTGAGTATATTTTCGGAGAGAGGGACATCAGTTGCACCACAGGGCAGGGTGGAGGGTTCCATGCACGATACATTTTCTTTCTTCGGTAAGCATTTTTTTGTGTTTTATACTTTTGGAATTTTGGTTTTTGACGTTGATTATAAAATGACCTTTTTCATGTTTGAAATGTACTAACTCGATTTTTCCTCACAGCAGGTCAACTGGAGTGTGGTTGCAACATTACGGTTCCATTGAGTACATTTTCGGAGAGAGGGACATCAGTTGCACCACAGGGCAGTGTGGAGGGTTCTGAGCTCTGTACATTTTCTTTCTTCGGTAAGCATTTTCTACTGTTTTATACATTTGGAATTTTGGTTTTTGATGTTGATTATATTGTGACCTTTTTCATGTTTGAAATGTACTAACTCGATTTTTCCTCACAGCGGGTCAACTGGTGTGTGGTTGCAACATTACGGTCCCATTGAGTACATTCTCGGAGAGAGGGACTTCAGTTGCACCACAGGGCAGGGTGGAGGGTGCCATGCACGATGCATTTTCTTTCATCGGTAAGCATTTTTTTGTGTTTTATACTTTTGGAATATTGGTTTTTGACATTGATTATAAAATGATCATGTTTGAAATGTACTAACTCGTTTTTTCCTCACAGCAGGTCGACTGGTGTGTGGTTGCAACATTACTGTCCCATTAAGTACATTTTCGGAGAGAGGGACATCAGTTGCACCGCAGGGCAGTGTGGAGGGTGCTGAGCTCTATACATTTTCTTTCTTCGGTACGCATTTTCTAGTGTTTTATACTTTTGGAATTTTGTTTTTTGATGTTGATTATAAAATGACCTTTTTCATGTTTGAAATGTACTAACTCGATTTTTCCTCACAGCAGGTCAACTGGTGTGTGGTTGCAACATCACGGTCCCATTGAGTACATTTTCGGAGAGAGGGACATCAGTTGCACCACAGGGCAGGGTGGAGGGTGCCATGCACGATACATTTTCTTTCTTCGGTAAGCATTTTTTTGTGTTTTATACTTTTGGAATTTTGGTTTTTGACGTTGATTATAAAATGACCATTTTCATGTTTGAAATGTACTAACTCGATTTTTCGTCACAGCAGGTCAACTGGTGTGTGGTTGCAACATTACGGTCCCATTGAGTACATTTTCGGAGAGAGGGACATGAGTTGCACCACAGGGCAGGGTGGAGGGTGCCATGCACGATACATTTTCTTTCTTTGGTAAGCATTTTTTTGTGTTTCATAATTTTGGAATTTTGGTTTTTGACGTTGATAATAAAATGACCTTTTTCAAGTTTTAAATGTACTAATTCGATTTTTTCTCACAGCAGGTCAACTAGTGTGTGGTTGAGACATTACGGTCCCATTGAGTACATTTTCGGAGAGAGGGACATCAGTTGCACCACAGGGCTGGGTGGAGGGTGCCATGCACGATACATTTTCTTTCTTCGGTAAGCATTTTTTTGTGTTTTATACTTTTGGAATTTTGGTTTTTGATGTTGATTATGAAATGACCTTTATCATGTTTGAAATGTACTAACTCGATTTTTCCTCACAGCAGGTCAACTGGTGTGTGGTTGCAACATTACGGTCCCATTGAGTACATTTTCGTAGAGAGGGAAATCAGTTGCACCACAGGGCAGGGTGGAGGGTGCCATGCACGATACATTTTCTTTCTTCGGTAAGCATTTTTTTGTATTTAATACTTTTGGAATTTTGGTTTTTGACGTTGATTATAAAATGACCTTTTTCATGCTTGTAATGTACTAACTCGATTTTTCATCACAGCAGGTCAACTGGTGTGTGGTTGCAACATTACGGCCCCATTGAGTACATTTTCGGAGAGAGGGACATCAGTTGCACCACAGGGCAGGGTGGAGGGTGCCATGCATGATACATTTTCTTTCTTCGGTAAGCTTTTTTTTGTGTTTTATACTTTTGGAATTTTGGTTTTTGACGTTGACTATAAAATGACCTTATTCATGTTTGAAATGTACTAACTCGATTTTTCCTCATAGTTGATCAACTGGTGTGTGGTTGCAATATTACTGTCCCATTAAGTACATTTTCGGAGAGAGGGACATCAGTTGCACCACAGGGCAGTGTGGAGGGTGCCATGCACGATACATTTTCTTTTTTCGGTAAGCATTTTTTTGTGTTTTATACTTTTGGAATTTTGGTCTTTGTAGTTGATTAAAAAATGACCTTTTTCATGTCTGAAATATACTAACTCGATTTTTCCTCACAGCAGGTCAACTGGTGTGTGGTTGCAACATTACGGTCGCATTGAGTACATTTTTGGAGAGAGGGACATCAGTTGCACCACAGGGCAGGGTGGCGGGTGCCATGCACGATACATTTTCTTTTTTCGGTAAGCATTTTTTTGTGTTTTATACTTTTGGAATTTTGGTTTTTGACGTTGATTATAAATTGACCTTTTTCATGTTTGAAATGTACTAACTCGATTTTTCCTCACAGCAGGTCAACTGGTGTGTGGTTGCAACATTACGGTCCCATTGAGTACATTTTCGGAGAGAGGGACATCAGTTGCACCACAGGGCAGGGTGGAGGGTGCCATGCACAATATATTTCCTTTCTTCGGTAAGCATTTCTTTGTGTTTTATACTTTTGGAATTTTGGTCTTTGATGTTGATTATAAAATGACCTTTTTCATGTTTGAAATGTACTAACTCGATTTTTCCTCACAGCAGGTCAACTGGTGTGTGGTTGCAACATTACGGTCCCATTGAGTATATTTTCGGAGAGAGGGACATCAGTTGCACCACAGGGCAGGGTGGAGGGTGCCATGCACGATACATTTTCTTTCTTCGGTAATCATTTTTTTGTGTTTTATACTTTTGGAATTTTGGTTTTTGACGTTGATTATAAAATGACCATTTTCATGTTTGAAATGTACTAACTCGATTTTTCCTCACAGCAGGTCAACTGGTGTGTGGTTGCAACATTACGGTCCCATTGAGTACATTTTCGGAGAGAGGGACATCAGTTGCACCACAGGGCAGTGTGGAGGGTTTGGAGCTCTGTACATTTTCTTTCTTCGGTAAGCATTTTCTAGTGTTTTATACATTTGGAATTTTGTTTTTTGATGTTGATTATAATGTGACCTTTTTCATGTTTGAAATGTACTAACTCGATTTTTCCTCACAGCGGGTCAACTGGTGTGTGGTTGCAACATTACGGTCCCATTGAGTACATTTTCGGAGAGAGGGACTTCAGTTGCACCACAGGGCAGTGTGGAGGGTGCCATGCACGATGCATTTTCTTTCATCGGTAAGCATTTTTTTGTGTTTTATACTTTTGGAATATTAGTTTTTGACATTGATTATAAAATGATCATGTTTGAAATGTACTAACTCGTTTTTTCCTCACAGCAGGTCGACTGGTGTGTGGTTGCAACATTACTGTCCCATTAAGTACATTTTCGGAGAGAGGGACATCAGTTGCACCGCAGTGCAGTGTGGAGGGTGCGGAGCTCTATACATTTTCTTTCTTCGGTACGCATTTTCTAGTGTTTTATACTTTTGGAATTTTGTTTTTTGACGTTGATTATAAAATGACCTTTTTCATGTTTGAAATGTACTAACTCGATTTTTCCTCACAGCAGGTCAACTGGTGTGTGGTTGCAACATCACGGTCCCATTGAGTACATTTTCGGAGAGAGGGACATCAGTTGCACCACAGGGCAGGGCGGAGGGTGCCATGCACGATACATTTTCTTTCTTCGGTAATCATTTTTTTGTGTTTTATACTTTTGGAATTTTGGTTTTTGACGTTGATTATAAAATGACCATTTTCATGTTTGAAATGTACTAACTCGATTTTTCCTCACAGCAGGTCAACTGGTGTGTGGTTGCAACATTACGGTCCCATTGAGTACATTTTCGGAGAGAGGGACATGAGTTGCACCACTGGGCAGGGTGGAGGGTGCCATGCACGATACATTTTCTTTCTTTGGTAAGCATTTTTTTGTGTTTCATAATTTTGGAATTTTGGTTTTTGACGTTGATAATAAAATGCCCTTTTTCATGTTTGAAATGTAATAACTCGATTTTTTCTCACAGCAGGTCAACTAGTGTGTGGTTGCAACATTACGGTCCCATTGAGTACATTTTCGGAGAGAGGGACATCAGTTGCACCACAGGGCTGGGTGGAGGGTGCCATGCACGATACATTTTCTTTCTTCGGTAAGCATTTTTTTGTGTTTTATACTTTTGGAATTTTGGTTTTTGATATTGATTATGAATTGACCTTTTTCATATTTTAAATGTACTAACTCTATTTTTCCTCACAGCAGGTTAATTGGTGTGTGTTTGCAACATTACGGTCCCATTGAGTACATTTTCGGAGAGAGGGACATCAGTTGCACCACAGGGCAGGGTGGAGGGTGCCATGCACGATACATTTTCTTTCTTCGGTAAGCATTTTTTTGTGTTTTATACTTTTGGAATTTTGGTTTTTGACGTTGATTATAAAATGACCTTTTTCATGTTTGAAATGTACTAACTCGATTTTTCCTCACAGCAGGTCAACTGGTGTGTGGTTGCAACATTACGGTCCCATTGAGTACATTTTCGGAGACAGGGACATCAGTTGCACCACAGGACAGGGTGGAGGGTGACATGCACGATACATTTTCTTTCTTCGGTAAGCATTTTTTGTGTTTTATACTTTTGGAATTTTGGTTTTTGACGTTGATTATAAAATGACATTTTTCATGTTTGAAAAGTACTAACTCGATTTTTTCTCACAGCAGGTCAACTGGTGTGTGGTTGCAACATTACGGTCCCATTGAGTACATTTTTGGAAAGAGGGACATCAGTTGCACCACAGGGCAGGGTGGAGGGTGCCATGCACGATACATTTTCTTTCTTCGGTAAGCATTTATTTGTGTTTTATACTTTTGGAATTTTGGTTTTTGATGTTGATTATAAAATGACCTTTTTCATGTTTGAAATGTACTAAATCGATTTTTCCTCACAGCAGGTCAACTGGAGTGTGATTGCAACATTACGTTCCCATTGAGTACATTTTCGGAGAGAGGGACATCAGTTGCACCACAGGGCAGTGTGGAGGGTGCGGAGCTCTATACATTTTCTTTCTTCGGTAAGCATTTTCTAGTGTTTTATACATTTGGAATTTTGGTTTTTTATGTTGATTATAAAATGACCTTTTTCATGTTTGAAATGCACTAACTCGATTTTTCCTCACAGCAGGTCAACTGGTGTGTGGTTGCAACATTACGGCCCCATTGAGTACATTTTCGGAGAGAGGGACTTCAGTTGCACCACAGGGCAGGGTGGAGGGTGTCATAGACGATGCATTTTCTTTCTTCGGTAAGCATTTTTTTGTGTTTAATACTTTTGGAATTTTGGTTTTTGACGTTGATTATAAAATGACCCTTTTCATGTTTGAAATGTACTAACTCGATTTTCCTCACAGCAGGTCAACTGGTGTGTGGTTGCAACATTACGGTCCCATTGAGTACATTTTCGGAGAGAGGGACATCAGTTGCACCAGAGGGCAGGGTGGAGGGTGCCATGCACGATGCATTTTCTTTCTTCGGTAAGCATTTTTTTGTGTTTTATACTTTTGGAATATTGGTTTTTGACATTGATTATAAAATGATCATGTTTGAAATGTACTAACTCTTTTTTTCCTCACAGCAGGTCAACTGGTGTGTGGTTGCAACATTACGGTCCCATTGAGTACATTTTCGGAGAGAGGGACATCAGTTGCACCACGGGGCAGGGTGGAGGGTGCCATGCACGATACATTTTCTTTCTTCGGTAAGCATTTTTTTGTGTTTTGTACTTTTGGAATATTGGTTTTTGACATTGATTATAAAATGATCATGTTTGAAATGTACTAACTCGTTTTTTCCTCACAGCTGTTCAACTGGTGTGTGGTTGCTACATTACGGTCCCATTGAGTACATTTTTGGAGAGAGGGACATCAGTTGCACCACAGGG
The DNA here is from genome assembly GCF_023864275.1 of Schistocerca cancellata. NCBI lineage: Eukaryota > Metazoa > Arthropoda > Insecta > Orthoptera > Acrididae > Schistocerca > Schistocerca cancellata. The sequence continues at coordinate 730,257,290 of NC_064631.1, forward strand.
CAGGGTGGAGGGTGCCATGCACGGTACATTTTCCTTCTTCGGTAAGCAATTTTTTGTGTTTTATACTTTTGGAATTTTGGTTTTTGACGTTGATTATAAAATGACCTTTTTCATGTTTTAAATGTACTAACTCGATTTTCCCTCACAGCAGGTCAACTGGTGTGTATGCAACATTACGGTCCCATTGAGTACATTTTCGGAGGGAGGGACATCAGTTGCACCACAGGGCAGGGTGGAGTTTGCAATGCACGATGCATTTTCTATCTTCGGTAAGCATTTTTTTGTGTTTTATACTTTTGGAATATTGGTTTTTGACATTGATTATAAAATGATCATGTTTGAAATGTACTAACTCGTTTTTTCCTCACAGCAGGTCAACTGGTGTGTGGTTGCTACATTAAGGTCCCATTGAGTACATTTTCGGAGAGAGGGACACCAGTAGCACCACAGGACAGGGTGGAGGGTGCCATGCACGATACATTTTCTTTCTTCGTTAAGCATTTTTTTGTGTTTTATACTTCTCGAATTATGGTTTTTGACGTTGATTATAAAATGACCTTTTTCATGTTTGAAATGTTCTAACTCGATTTTTCCTCACAGCAGGTCAACTGGTATGTGGTTGCAACATTACGGTCCCATTGAGTACATTTTCGGAGAGAGGGACATCAGTTGCACCACAGGGCATGGTGGAGGGTGCCATGCACGGTACATTTTCCTTCTTCGGTAAGCAATTTTTTGTGTTTTAAACTTTTGGAATTTTGGTTTTTGACGTTGATTATAAAATGACCTTTTTCATGTTTGAAATGTACTAACTCGATTTTTTCTCACAGCAGGTCAACTGGTGTGTGGTTGCAACTTTACGGTCCCATTGAGTACATTTTCGGAGAGAGGGACATCAGTTGCACCACAGGGCAGGGTGGAGGGTGCCATGCACGATACATTTTCTTTCTTCGGTAAGCATTTTTTTGTGTTTTATACTTTTGGAATTTTGGTTTTTGATGTTGATTATGAAATGACCTTTATCATGTTTGAAATGTACTAACTCGATTTTTCCTCACAGCAGGTCAACTGGTGTGTGGTTGCAACATTACGGTCCCATTGAGTACATTTTCGGAGAGAGGGACATCAGTTGCACCACAGGGCTGGGTGGAGGGTGCCATGCACGATACATTTTCTTTCTTCGGTAAGCATTTTTTTGTGTTTTATCCTTTTTTAATTTTGGTTTTTGACATTGATTATAAAATGATCTTTTTCATGTTTGAAATGTACTAACTCAATTTTCCCTCACAGCAGGTCAACTGGTGTGTTTGCAACATTACGGTCCCATTGAGTACATTTTCGGAGAGAGGGACATCAGTTGCACCACAGGGCAGGGTGGAGGGTGCAACGCACGATGCATTTTCTTTCTTCGGTAAGCATTTTTTTGTGTTTTATACTTTTGGAATATTGGTTTTTGAAATTGATTATAAAATGATCATGTTTGAAATGTACTAAATCGTTTTCTCCTCACAGCAGGTCAACTGGTGTGTGGTTGCTACATTACGGTCCGATTGAGTACATTTTCGGAGAGAGGGACACCAGTAGCACCACAGGGCAGGGTGGAGGGTGCCATGCATGATACATTTTCTTTGTTCGGTAAGCATTTTTTTGTGTTTTATACTTTTGGAATTTTGGCTTTTGATGTTCAATATAAAATGACCTTTTTCATGTTTGAAATGTACTAACTCGATTTTTCCTCACAGCAGGTCAACTGGTGTGTGGTTGCAAGATTACGGTCCCATTGAGTACATTTTCGGAGAGAGGGACATCAGTTGCACCACAGTGCAGGGTGGAGGGTGCCATGCACGATACAGTTTCTTTCTTCGGTAAGCATTTTTTTGTGTTTTATACTTTTGGAATTTTGGTTGTTGACGTTGATTATAAAATGACCTTTTTAATGTTTGAAATGTACTAACTCGATTTTTCCTCACAGCAGGTCAACTGTTGTGTGGTTGCAACATTACGGTCCCATTGAGTACATTTTTGGAGAGAGGGACATCAGTTGCACCACAGGGCAGGGTGGATGGTGCCATGCATGATACATTTTCCTTCTTCGGTAAGCATTTTTTTGTGTTTTATACTTTTGGAATTTTGGTTTTTGACGTTGATTATAAAATGACCTTTTTCATGTTTGAAATGTAGGAACTCGATTTTTCCTCACAGCAGGTCAACTGGTGTGTGGTTGCAACATTACGGTCCCATTGAGTACATTTTTGGAGAGAGGGACATCAGTTGCACCACAGGGCAGTGTGGAGGGTGCCATGCACGGTACATTTTCCTTCTTCAGTAAGCAATTTTTTGTGTTTTATACTTTTGGAATTTTGGTTTTTGACGTTGATTATAAAATGACCTTTTTCATGTTTGAAATGTACTAACTCGATTTTCCCTCACAGCAGGTCAGCTGGTGTGTTTGCAACATTACGGTCCCATTGAGTACATTTTCGGAGAGAGGGACATGTGTTGCACCACAGGGCAGGGTGGAGGGTGCAATGCACGATGCATTTTCTTTCTTCGGTAAGCATTTTTTTGTGTTTTATACTTTTGGAATATTGGTTTTTGACATTGATTATAAAATGATCATGTTTGAAATATACTAACTCGTTTTCTCCTCACAGCAGGTCAACTGGTGTGTGGTTGCTACATTACGGTCCCATTGAGTACATTTTCGGAGAGAGGGACACCAGTAGCACCACAGGGCAGGGTGGAGGGTGCCATGCACGATACATTTTCTTTCTTCGGTAAGCATTTTTTTGTGTTTTATACTCTTGGAATTTTTGCTTTTGATGTTCATTATAAAATGACCTTTTTCATGTTTGAAATGTACTAACTCGATTTTTTCTCACAGCAGGTCAACTGGTGTGTGGTTGCAACATTACGGTCGCATTGAGTACATTTTTGGAGAGAGGGACATCAGTTGCACCACAGGGCAGGGTGGAGGGTGCCATGCACGATACATTTTCTTTTTTCGGTAAGCATTTTTTTGTGTTTTATACTTTTGGAATTTTGGTTTTTGACGTTGATTATAAAATGACCTTTTTCATGTTTGAAATGTACTAATTCGATTTTTCCTCACAGCAGGTCAACTGGTGTGTGGTTGCAACATTACGGTCCCATTGAGTACATTTTCGGAGAGAGGGACATCAGTTGCACCACAGGGCAGGGTGGAGGGTGCCATGCACGATACATTTTCTTTCTTCGGTAAGCATTTTTTTGTGTTTTATACTTTTGGAATTTTGGTTTTTGATGTTGATTATGAAATGACCTTTATCATGTTTGAAATGTACTAACTCGATTTTTCATCACAGCAGGTCAACTGGTGTGTGGTTGCATCATTACGGTCCCATTGAGTACATTTTCGGAGAGAGGGACATCAGTTGCACCACAGGGCAGGGTGGAGGGTGCCATGCACGATACATTTTCTTTCTTCGGTTAGCATTTTTTTGTGTTTTATACTTTTGGAATTTTGGTTTTTGACGTTGATTATAAAATGACGTTTTTCATGTTTGAAATGTACTAACTCGATTTTTCCTCACAGCAGGTCAACTGGTGTGTGGTTGCAACATTACGGTCCCATTGAGTACATTTTCGGAGAGAGGGACATCAGTTGCACCACAGGGAAGGGTGGAGGGTGCCATGCACGATACATTTTCTTTCTTCGGTAAGTATTTTTTTGTGTTTTATACTTTTGAAATTTTGGTTTTTGACGTTGATTATAAATAGACCTTTTTCATGTTTGAAATGTACTAACTCGATTTTTTCTCACAGCAGGTCAACTGGTGTGTGGTTGCAACATTACGGTCCCATTGAGTACATTTTTGGAGAGAGGGACATCAGTTGCACCACAGTGCAGGGTGGAGGGTGCCATGCATGATACATTTTCTTTCTTCGGTAAGCATTTTTTTGTGTTTTATACTTTTGGAATTTTGGTTTTTGACGTTGATTATAAAATGACCTTTTTCATGTTTGAAATGTAGTAACTCGATTTTTCCTCACAGCAGGTCAACTGGTGTGTGGTTGCAAGATTACGGTCCCATTGAGTACATTTTCGGAGAGCGGGACATCAGTTGCACCACAGGGCAGGGTGGAGGGTGCCATGCACGATACATTTTCTTTCTTCGGTAAGCGTTTTTTTGTGTTTTATACTTTTGGAATTTTGGCTTTTGATGTTCATTATAAAATGACCTTTTTCATGTTTGAAATGTACTAACTCGATTTTTCCTCACAGCAGGTCAACTGGTGTGTGGTTGCAAGATTACGGTCCCATTGAGTACATTTTCGGAGAGAGGGACATCAGTTGCACCACAGGGCAGGGTGGAGGGTGCCATGCACGATACATTTTCTTTCTTCGGTAAGCATTTTTTTGTGTTTTATACTTTTGGAATTTTGGTTTTTGACGTTGATTATAAAATGACCTTTTTAATGTTTGAAATGTACTAACTCGATTTTTCCTCACAGCAGTTCAACTGGTGTGTGGTTGCAACATTACGGTCCCTTTTGAGTACATTTTCAGAGAGAGGGACATCAGTTGCACCACAGGGCAGGGTGGAGGGTGCCATGCACGATACATTTTCTTTCTTCGGTAAGCATTTTTTTGTGTTTTATACTTTTGGAATTTTGGTTTTTGACGTTGATTATAAAATGACCTTTTTAATGTTTGAAATGTACTAACTCGATTTTTCCTCACAGCAGTTCAACTGGTGTGTGGTTGCAACATTACGGTCCCTTTTGAGTACATTTTCGGAGAGAGGGACATCAGTTGCACCACAGGGCAGGGTGGAGGGTGCCATGCACGATACATTTTCTTTCTTCGGTAAGCATTTTTTTGTGTTTAATAATTTTGGAATTTTGGTTTTTGACGTTGATTATAAAATGACCTTTTTCATGTTTGAAATGTACTAACTCGATTTTTTCTCACAGCAGGTCAACTGGTGTGTGGTTGCAACTTTACGGTCCCATTGAGTACATTTTCGGAGAGAGGGACATCAGTTGCACCACAGGGCAGGGTGGAGGGTGCCATGCACGATACATTTTTTTTCTTTGGTAAGCATTTTTTTGTGTTTTATACTTTTGGAATTTTGGTTTTGATGTTGATTATGAAATGACCTTTATCATGTTTGAAATGTACTAACTCGATTTTTCCTCACAGCAGGTCAACTGGTGTGTGGTTGCAACATTACGGTCCCATTGAGTACATTTTCGGAGAGAGGGACATCAGTTGCACCACAGGGCAGGGTGGAGGGTGCCATGCACGATACATTTTCTTTCTTCGGTTAGCATTTTTTTGTGTTTTATACTTTTGGAATTTTGGTTTTTGACGTTGATTATAAAATGACCTTTTTCATGTTTGAAATGTACTAACTCGATTAATACTCACAGCAGGTCAACTGGTGTGTGGTTGCAACATTACGGTCCCATTGAGTACATTTTCGGAGAGAGGGACATCAGTTGCACCACAGGGCAGGGTGGAGGGTGCCATGCACGAAACATTTTCTTTCTTCGGTAAGTATTTTAATGTGTTTTATACTTTTGAAATTTTGGTTTTTTACGTTGATTATAAATAGACCTTTTTCATGTTTGAAATTTACTAACTCGATTTTTTCTCACAGCAGGTCAACTGGTGTGTGGTTGCAACTTTACGGTCCCATTGAGTACATTTTTGGAGAGAGGGACATCAGTTGCACCACAGGGCAGGGTGGAGGGTGCCATGCATGATACATTTTCTTTCTTCGGTAAGCATTTTTTTGTGTTTTATACTTTTGGAATTTTGGTTTTTGACGTTGATTATAAAATGACCTTTTTCATGTTTGAAATGTAGTAACTCGATTTTTCCTCACAGCAGGTCAACTGGTGTGTGGTTGCAACATTACGGTCCCATTGAGTACATTTTCGGAGAGAGGGACATCAGTTGCACCACAGGGCAGGGTTGAGGGTGCCATGCACGATACATTTTCTTTATCGGTAAGCATTTTTTGTGTTTTATACTTCTGGAATTTTGGTTATTGACGTTGATTATAAAATGACCTTTTTCATGTTTGAAAAGTACTAACTCGATTTTTCCTCACAGCAGGTCAACTGGTGTGTGGTTGCAACATTACGGTCCCATTGAGTACATTTTTGGAGAGAGGGACATCAGTTGCACCACAGGGCAGGGTGGAGGGTGCCATGCATGATACATTTTCTTTCTTCGGTAAGCATTTTTTTGTGTTTTATACTTTTGGAATTTTGGTTTTTGACGTTGATTATAAAATGACCTTTTTCATGTTTGAAATGTAGGAACTCGATTTTTCCTCACAGCAGGTCAACTGGTGTGTGGTTGCAACATTACGGTCCCATTGAGTACATTTTTGGAGAGAGGGACATCAGTTGCACCACAGGGCAGTGTGGAGGGTGCCATGCACGGTACATTTTCCTTCTTCAGTAAGCAATTTTTTGTGTTTTATACTTTTGGAATTTAGGTTTTTGACGTTGATTATAAAATGACCTTTTTCATGTTTGAAATGTACTAACTCGATTTTCCCTCACAGCAGGTCAGCTGGTGTGTTTGCAACATTACGGTCCCATTGAGTACATTTTCGGAGAGAGGGACATGTGTTGCACCACAGGGCAGGGTGGAGGGTGCAATGCACGATGCATTTTCTTTCTTCGGTAAGCATTTTTTTGTGTTTTATACTTTTGGAATATTGGTTTTTGACATTGATTATAAAATGATCATGTTTGAAATATACTAACTCGTTTTCTCCTCACAGCAGGTCAACTGGTGTGTGGTTGCTACATTACGGTCCCATTGAGTACATTTTCGGAGAGAGGGACACCAGTAGCACCACAGGGCAGGGTGGAGGGTGCCATGCACGATACATTTTCTTTCTTCGGTAAGCATTTTTTTGTGTTTTATACTTCTCGAATTTTGGTTTTTGACGTTGATTATAAAATGACCTTTTTCATGTTTGAAATGTTCTAACTCGATTTTTCCTCACAGCAGGTCACCTGGTATGTGGTTCCAACATTACGGTCCCATTGAGTACATTTTCGGAGAGAGGGACATCAGTTGCACCACAGGGCAGGGTGGAGGGTGCCATGCACGATACATTTTCTTTCTTCGGTAAGCATTTTTTTGTGTTTTATACTTTTGGAATTTTTGCTTTTGATGTTCATTATAAAATGACCTTTTTCATGTTTGAAATGTACTAACTCGATTTTTTCTCACAGCAGGTCAACTGGTGTGTGGTTGCAACATTACGGTCGCATTGAGTACATTTTTGGAGAGAGGGACATCAGTTGCACCACAGGGCAGGGTGGAGGGTGCCATGCACGATACATTTTCTTTTTTCGGTAAGCATTTTTTTGTGTTTTATACTTTTGGAATTTTGGTTTTTGACGTTGATTATAAAATGACCTTTTTCATGTTTGAAATGTACTAATTCGATTTTTCCTCACAGCAGGTCAACTGGTGTGTGGTTGCAACATTACGGTCCAATTGAGTACATTTTCGGAGAGAGGGACATCAGTTGCACCACAGGGCAGGGTGGAGGGTGCCATGCACGATACATTTTCTTTCTTCGGTAAGCATTTTTTTGTGTTTTATACTTTTGGAATTTTGGTTTTTAATGTTGATTATGAAATGACCTTTATCATGTTTGAAATGTACTAACTCGATTTTTCATCACAGCAGGTCAACTGGTGTGTGGTTGCATCATTACGGTCCCATTGAGTACATTTTCGGAGAGAGGGACATCAGTTGCACCACAGGGCAGGGTGGAGGGTGCCATGCACGATACATTTTCTTTCTTCGGTTAGCATTTTTTTGTGTTTTATACTTTTGGAATTTTGGTTTTTGACGTTGATTATAAAATGACGTTTTTCATGTTTGAAATGTACTAACTCGATTTTTCCTCACAGCAGGTCAACTGGTGTGTGGTTGCAACATTACGGTCCCATTGAGTACATTTTCGGAGAGAGGGACATCAGTTGCACCACAGGGCAGGGTGGAGGGTGCCATGCACGATACATTTTCTTTCTTCGGTAAGTATTTTTTTGTGTTTTATACTTTTGAAATTTTGGTTTTTGACGTTGATTATAAATAGACCTTTTTCATGTTTGAAATGTACTAACTCGATTTTTTCTCACAGCAGGTCAACTGGTGTGTGGTTGCAACATTACGGTCCCATTGAGTACATTTTTGGAGAGAGGGACATCAGTTGCACCACAGTGCAGGGTGGAGGGTGCCATGCATGATACATTTTCTTTCTTCGGTAAGCATTTTTTTGTGTTTTATACTTTTGGAATTTTGGTTTTTGACGTTGATTATAAAATGACCTTTTTCATGTTTGAAATGTAGTAACTCGATTTTTTCTCACAGCAGGTCAACTGGTGTGTGGTTGCAAGATTACGGTCCCATTGAGTACATTTTCGGAGAGCGGGACATCAGTTGCACCACAGGGCAGGGTGGAGGGTGCCATGCACGATACATTTTCTTTCTTCGGTAAGCGTTTTTTTGTGTTTTATACTTTTGGAATTTTGGCTTTTGATGTTCATTATAAAATGACCTTTTTCATGTTTGAAATGTACTAACTCGATTTTTCCTCACAGCAGGTCAACTGGTGTGTGGTTGCAAGATTACGGTCCCATTGAGTACATTTTCGGAGAGAGGGACATCAGTTGCACCACAGGGCAGGGTGGAGGGTGCCATGCACGATACATTTTCTTTCTTCGGTAAGCATTTTTTTGTGTTTTATACTTTTGGAATTTTGGTTTTTGACGTTGATTATAAAATGACCTTTTTAATGTTTGAAATGTACTAACTCGATTTTTCCTCACAGCAGGTCAACTGGTGTGTGGTTGCAACATTACGGTCCCATTGAGTACATTTTCGGAGAGAGGGACATCAGTTGCACCACAGGGCAGGGTTGAGGGTGCCATGCACGATACATTTTCTTTATCGGTAAGCATTTTTTGTGTTTTATACTTCTGGAATTTTGGTTATTGACGTTGATTATAAAATGACCTTTTTCATGTTTGAAAAGTACTAACTCGATTTTTCCTCACAGCAGGTCAACTGGTGTGTGGTTGCAACATTACGGTCCCATTGAGTACATTTTTGGAGAGAGGGACATCAGTTGCACCACAGGGCAGGGTGGAGGGTGCCATGCATGATACATTTTCTTTCTTCGGTAAGCATTTTTTTGTGTTTTATACTTTTGGAATTTTGGTTTTTGACGTTGATTATAAAATGACCTTTTTCATGTTTGAAATGTAGGAACTCGATTTTTCCTCACAGCAGGTCAACTGGTGTGTGGTTGCAACATTACGGTCCCATTGAGTACATTTTTGGAGAGAGGGACATCAGTTGCACCACAGGGCAGTGTGGAGGGTGCCATGCACGGTACATTTTCCTTCTTCAGTAAGCAATTTTTTGTGTTTTATACTTTTGGAATTTTGGTTTTTGACGTTGATTATAAAATGACCTTTTTCATGTTTGAAATGTACTAACTCGATTTTCCCTCACAGCAGGTCAGCTGGTGTGTTTGCAACATTACGGTCCCATTGAGTACATTTTCGGAGAGAGGGACATGTGTTGCACCACAGGGCAGGGTGGAGGGTGCAATGCACGATGCATTTTCTTTCTTCGGTAAGCATTTTTTTGTGTTTTATACTTTTGGAATATTGGTTTTTGACATTGATTATAAAATGATCATATTTGAAATATACTAACTCGTTTTCTCCTCACAGCAGGTCAACTGGTGTGTGGTTGCTACATTACGGTCCCATTGAGTACATTTTCGGAGAGAGGGACACCAGTAGCACCACAGGGCAGGGTGGAGGGTGCCATGCACGATACATTTTCTTTCTTCGGTAAGCATTTTTTTGTGTTTTATACTTCTCGAATTTTAGTTTTTGACGTTGATTATAAAATGACCTTTTTCATGTTTGAAATGTTCTAACTCGATTTTTCCTCACAGCAGGTCACCTGGTATGTGGTTCCAACATTACGGTCCCATTGAGTACATTTTCGGAGAGAGGGACATCAGTTGCACCACAGGGCAGGGTGGAGGGTGCCATGCACGATACATTTTCTTTCTTCGGTAAGCATTTTTTTGTGTTTTATACTTTTGGAATTTTTGCTTTTGATGTTCATTATAAAATGACCTTTTTCATGTTTGAAATGTACTAACTCGATTTTTTCTCACAGCAGGTCAACTGGTGTGTGGTTGCAACATTACGGTCGCATTGAGTACATTTTTGGAGAGAGGGACATCAGTTGCACCACAGGGCAGGGTGGAGGGTGCCATGCACGATACATTTTCTTTTTTCGGTAAGCATTTTTTTGTGTTTTATACTTTTGGAATTTTGGTTTTTGACGTTGATTATAAAATGACCTTTTTCATGTTTGAAATGTACTAATTCGATTTTTCCTCACAGCAGGTCAACTGGTGTGTGGTTGCAACATTACGGTCCCATTGAGTACATTTTCGGAGAGAGGGACATCAGTTGCACCACAGGGCAGGGTGGAGGGTGCCATGCACGATACATTTTCTTTCTTCGGTAAGCATTTTTTTGTGTTTTATACTTTTGGAATTTTGGTTTTTGATGTTGATTATGAAATGACCTTTATCATGTTTGAAATGTACTAACTCGATTTTTCATCACAGCAGGTCAACTGGTGTGTGGTTGCATCATTACGGTCCCATTGAGTACATTTTCGGAGAGAGGGACATCAGTTGCACCACAGGGCAGGGTGGAGGGTGCCATGCACGATACATTTTCTTTCTTCGGTTAGCATTTTTTTGTGTTTTATACTTTTGGAATTTTGGTTTTTGACGTTGATTATAAAATGACGTTTTTCATGTTTGAAATGTACTAACTCGATTTTTCCTCACAGCAGGTCAACTGGTGTGTGGTTGCAACATTACGGTCCCATTGAGTACATTTTCGGAGAGAGGGACATCAGTTGCACCACAGGGCAGGGTGGAGGGTGCCATGCACGATACATTTTCTTTCTTCGGTAAGTATTTTTTTGTGTTTTATACTTTTGAAATTTTGGTTTTTGACGTTGATTATAAATAGACCTTTTTCATGTTTGAAATGTACTAACTCGATTTTTTCTCACAGCAGGTCAACTGGTGTGTGGTTGCAACATTACGGTCCCATTGAGTACATTTTTGGAGAGAGGGACATCAGTTGCACCACAGTGCAGGGTGGAGGGTGCCATGCATGATACATTTTCTTTCTTCGGTAAGCATTTTTTTGTGTTTTATACTTTTGGAATTTTGGTTTTTGACGTTGATTATAAAATGACCTTTTTCATGTTTGAAATGTAGTAACTCGATTTTTCCTCACAGCAGGTCAACTGGTGTGTGGTTGCAAGATTACGGTCCCATTGAGTACATTTTCGGAGAGCGGGACATCAGTTGCACCACAGGGCAGGGTGGAGGGTGCCATGCACGATACATTTTCTTTCTTCGGTAAGCGTTTTTTTGTGTTTTATACTTTTGGAATTTTGGCTTTTGATGTTCATTATAAAATGACCTTTTTCATGTTTGAAATGTACTAACTCGATTTTTCCTCACAGCAGGTCAACTGGTGTGTGGTTGCAAGATTACGGTCCCATTGAGTACATTTTCGGAGAGAGGGACATCAGTTGCACCACAGGGCAGGGTGGAGGGTGCCATGCACGATACATTTTCTTTCTTCGGTAAGCATTTTTTTGTGTTTTATACTTTTGGAATTTTGGTTTTTGACGTTGATTATAAAATGACCTTTTTAATGTTTGAAATGTACTAACTCGATTTTTCCTCACAGCAGTTCAACTTGTGTGTGGTTGCAACATTACGGTCCCTTTTGAGTACATTTTCGGAGAGAGGGACATCAGTTGCACCACAGGGCAGGGTGGAGGGTGCCATGCACGATACATTTTCTTTCTTCGGTAAGCATTTTTTTGTGTTTAATAATTTTGGAATTTTGGTTTTTGACGTTGATTATAAAATGACCTTTTTCATGTTTGAAATGTACTAACTCGATTTTTTCTCACAGCAGGTCAACTGGTGTGTGGTTGCAACTTTACGGTCCCATTGAGTACATTTTCGGAGAGAGGGACATCAGTTGCACCACAGGGCAGGGTGGAGGGTGCCATGCACGATACATTTTTTTTCTTTGGTAAGCATTTTTTTGTGTTTTATACTTTTGGAATTTTGGTTTTGATGTTGATTATGAAATGACCTTTATCATGTTTGAAATGTACTAACTCGATTTTTCCTCACAGCAGGTCAACTGGTGTGTGGTTGCAACATTACGGTCCCATTGAGTACATTTTCGGAGAGAGGGACATCAGTTGCACCACAGGGCAGGGTGGAGGGTGCCATGCACGATACATTTTCTTTCTTCGGTTAGCATTTTTTTGTGTTTTATACTTTTGGAATTTTGGTTTTTGACGTTGATTATAAAATGACCTTTTTCATGTTTGAAATGTACTAACTCGATTAATACTCACAGCAGGTCAACTGGTGTGTGGTTGCAACATTACGGTCCCATTGAGTACATTTTCGGAGAGAGGGACATCAGTTGCACCACAGGGCAGGGTGGAGGGTGCCATGCACGAAACATTTTCTTTCTTCGGTAAGTATTTTAATGTGTTTTATACTTTTGAAATTTTGGTTTTTTACGTTGATTATAAATAGACCTTTTTCATGTTTGAAATTTACTAACTCGATTTTTTCTCACAGCAGGTCAACTGGTGTGTTGTTGCAACTTTACGGTCCCATTGAGTACATTTTTGGAGAGAGGGACATCAGTTGCACCACAGGGCAGGGTGGAGGGTGCCATGCATGATACATTTTCTTTCTTCGGTAAGCATTTTTTTGTGTTTTATACTTTTGGACTTTTGGTTTTTGACGTTGATTATAAAATGACCTTTTTAATGTTTGAAATGTAGTAACTCGATTTTTCCTCACAGCAGGTCAACTGGTGTGTGGTTGCAACATTACGGTCCCATTGAGTACATTTTCGGAGAGAGGGACATCAGTTGCACCACAGGGCAGGGTTGAGGGTGCCATGCACGATACATTTTCTTTATCGGTAAGCATTTTTTGTGTTTTATACTTCTGGAATTTTGGTTATTGACGTTGATTATAAAATGACCTTTTTCATGTTTGAAAAGTACTAACTCGATTTTTCCTCACAGCAGGTCAACTGGTGTGTGGTTGCAACATTACGGTCCCATTGAGTACATTTTCGGAGAGAGGGACATCAGTTGCACCACAGGGCAGGGTGGAGGGTGCCATGCACGATACATTTTCTTTCTTCGGTAAGCATTTTTTTGTGTTTTATACTTTTGGAATTTTGGTTTTTGACGTTGATTATAAAATGACCCTTTTCATGTTTGAAATGTACTAACTCGATTTTGCCTCACAGCAGGTCAACTGGTGTGTGGTTGCAACATTACGGTCCCATTGAGTACATTTTCGGAGAGAGGGACATCAGTTGCACCACAGGGCAGGTTGGAGGGTGCCATGCACGATACATTTTCTTTCTTCGGTTAGCATTTTTTTGTGTTTTATACTTTTGGAATTTTGGTTTTTGACGTTGATTATAAAATGACCTTTTTCATGTTTGAAATGTACTAACTCGATTAATCCTCACAGCAGGTCAACTCGTGTGTGGTTGCAACATTACGGTCCCATTGAGTACATTTTCGGAGAGAGGGACATCAGTTGCACCACAGGGCAGAGTGGAGGGTGCCATGCACGATACATTTTCTTTCTTCGGTAAGTATTTTTTTGTGTTTTATACTTTTGAAATTTTGGTTTTTGACGTTGATTATAAAATGACCTTTTTCATGTTTGAAATGTACTAACTCGATTTTTTCTCACAGCAGGTCAACTGGTGTGTGGTTGCAACATTACGGTCCCATTGAGTACATTTTTGGAGAGAGGGACATCAGTTGCACCACAGGGCAGGGTGGAGGGTGCCATGCATGATACATTTTTTTCTTCGGTAAGCATTTTTTTGTGTTTTATACTTTTGGAATTTTGGTTTTTGACGTTGATTATAAAATGACCATTTTCATGTTTGAAATGTAGTAACTCAATTTTTCCTCACAGCAGGTCAACTGGTGTGTGGTTGCAACATTACGGTCCCATTGAGTACATTTTCGGAGAGAGGGACATCAGTTGCACCACAGGGCAGGGTGGAGGGTACCATGCACGATACATTTTCTTTCTTCGGTAAGCATTTTTTTGTGTTTTATACTTTTGGAATTTTGGTTTTTGACGTTGATTATAAAATGACCCTTTTCATGTTTGAAATGTACGAACTCGATTTTTCCTCACAGCAGGTCAACTGGTGTGTGGTTGCAACATTACGGTCCCATTGAGTACATTTTCGGAGAGAGGGACATCAGTTGCACCACAGGGCAGGGTGGAGGGTGCCATGCACGATACATTTTCTTTCTTCAGTAAGCATTTTTTTGTGTTTTATACTTTTGGAATTTTGGTTTTTGACGTTCATTATAAAATGACCCTTTTCATGTTTGAAATGTACTAACTCGATTTTTCCTCACAGCAGGTCAACTGGTGTGTGGTTGCAACATCACGGTCCCATTGAGTACATTTTCGGAGAGAGGGACATCAGTTGCACCACAGGGCAGGTTGGAGGCTGCCATGCACGATACATTTTCTTGCTTCGGTAAGCATTTTTTGTGTTTTATACTTTTGGAATTTTGGTTTTTGACGTTGATTATAAAATGACCTTTTTCATGTTTGAAATGTACTAACTCGATTTATCCTCACAGCAGGTCAACTGGTGTGTGGTTGCAACATTACGGTCCCATTGAGTACATTTTCGGAGAGAGGGACATCAGTTGCACCACAGGGCAGTGTGGAGGGTGCCATGCACGATACATTTTCTTTCTTCGGTAAGCATTTTTTTGTGTTTTATACTTTTGAATTTTGGTTTTTGACGTTGATTATAAAATGACCTTTTTCATTTTTGAAATGTACTAACTCGATTTTTCTTCGCAGCAGGTCAACTGGTGTGTGGTTGCAACATTACGGTCCCATTGAGTACATTTTCGGACAGAGGGACATCAGTTGGACCACAGGGCAGGGTGGGGGATGCCATGCACGATACATTTTCTTTCTTCGGTAATCATTTTTTTGTGTTTTATACTTTTGGAATTTTGGTTTTTGTAGTTGATTATAAAATGACCTTTTTCATGTCTGAAATGTACTAACTCGATTTTTCCACACAGCAGGTCAACTGGTGTGTGGTTGCAACATTACGGTCCCATTGAGTACATTTTCGGAGAGAGGGACATCAGTTGCACCACAGGGCAGGGTGGAGGGTGCCATGCACGATACATTTTCTTTTTTCGGTAAGCATTTTTTCGTGTTTTATACTTTTGGAATTTTGGTTTTTTGACGTTGATTAAAAATTGTCCTTTTTCATGTTTGAAATGTACTAACTCGATTTTTCCTCACAGCAGGTCAACTGGTGTGTGGTTGCAACATTACGGTCCCATTGAGTACATTTTCGGAGAGAGGGACATAAGTTGCACCACAGGGCAGTGTGGAGGTTGCCATGCACGATATATTTCCTTTCTTCGGTAAGCATTTTTTTGTGTTTTATACTTTTGGAATTTTGGTTTTTGATGTTGATTATAAAATGACCCTTTTCATGTTTGAAATGTACTAACTCGATTTTGCCTCACAGCAGGTCAACTGGTGTGTGGTTGCAACATTACGGTCCCATTGAGTACATTTTCGGAGAGAGGGACATCAGTTGCACCACAGGGCAGGGTGGAGGGTGCCATGCACGATACATTTTCTTTCTTCGGTTAGCATTTTTTTGTGTTTTATACTTTTGGAATTTTGGTTTTTGACGTTGATTATAAAATGACCTTTTTCATGTTTGAAATGTACTAACTCGATTAATCCTCACAGCAGGTCAACTGGTGTGTGGTTGCAACATTACGGTCCCATTGAGTACATTTTCGGAGAGAGGGACATCAGTTGCACCACAGGGCAGAGTGGAGGGTGCCATGCACGATACATTTTCTTTCTTCGGTAAGTATTTTTTTGTGTTTTATACTTTTGAAATTTTGGTTTTTGA
This sequence comes from Schistocerca cancellata, assembly GCF_023864275.1. Classification (NCBI taxonomy): domain Eukaryota; kingdom Metazoa; phylum Arthropoda; class Insecta; order Orthoptera; family Acrididae; genus Schistocerca; species Schistocerca cancellata. Next base: position 730,273,430 of record NC_064631.1, read on the forward strand.
CGTTGATTATAAAATGACCTTTTTCATGTTTGAAATGTACTAACTCGATTTTTTCTCACAGCAGGTCAACTGGTGTGTGGTTGCAACATTACGGTCCCATTGAGTACATTTTTGGAGAGAGGGACATCAGTTGCACCACAGGGCAGGGTGGAGGGTGCCATGCATGATACATTTTTTTCTTCGGTAAGCATTTTTTTGTGTTTTATACTTTTGGAATTTTTGTTTTTGACGTTGATTATAAAATGACCATTTTCATGTTTGAAATGTAGTAACTCAATTTTTCCTCACAGCAGGTCAACTGGTGTGTGGTTGCAACATTACGGTCCCATTGAGTACATTTTCGGAGAGAGGGACATCAGTTGCACCACAGGGCAGGGTGGAGGGTACCATGCACGATACATTTTCTTTCTTCGGTAAGCATTTTTTTGTGTTTTATACTTTTGGAATTTTGGTTTTTGACGTTGATTATAAAATGACCCTTTTCATGTTTGAAATGTACGAACTCGATTTTTCCTCACAGCAGGTCAACTGGTGTGTGGTTGCAACATTACGGTCCCATTGAGTACATTTTCGGAGAGAGGGACATCAGTTGCACCACAGGGCAGGGTGGAGGGTGCCATGCACGATACATTTTCTTTCTTCAGTAAGCATTTTTTTGTGTTTTATACTTTTGGAATTTTGGTTTTTGACGTTCATTATAAAATGACCCTTTTCATGTTTGAAATGTACTAACTCGATTTTTCCTCACAGCAGGTCAACTGGTGTGTGGTTGCAACATCACGGTCCCATTGAGTACATTTTCGGAGAGAGGGACATCAGTTGCACCACAGGGCAGGTTGGAGGCTGCCATGCACGATACATTTTCTTGCTTCGGTAAGCATTTTTTGTGTTTTATACTTTTGGAATTTTGGTTTTTGACGTTGATTATAAAATGACCTTTTTCATGTTTGAAATGTACTAACTCGATTTATCCTCACAGCAGGTCAACTGGTGTGTGGTTGCAACATTACGGTCCCATTGAGTACATTTTCGGAGAGAGGGACATCAGTTGCACCACAGGGCAGTGTGGAGGGTGCCATGCACGATACATTTTCTTTCTTCGGTAAGCATTTTTTTGTGTTTTATACTTTTGAATTTTGGTTTTTGACGTTGATTATAAAATGACCTTTTTCATTTTTGAAATGTACTAACTCGATTTTTCTTCGCAGCAGGTCAACTGGTGTGTGGTTGCAACATTACGGTCCCATTGAGTACATTTTCGGACAGAGGGACATCAGTTGGACCACAGGGCAGGGTGGGGGATGCCATGCACGATACATTTTCTTTCTTCGGTAATCATTTTTTTGTGTTTTATACTTTTGGAATTTTGGTTTTTGTAGTTGATTATAAAATGACCTTTTTCATGTCTGAAATGTACTAACTCGATTTTTCCACACAGCAGGTCAACTGGTGTGTGGTTGCAACATTACGGTCCCATTGAGTACATTTTCGGAGAGAGGGACATCAGTTGCACCACAGGGCAGGGTGGAGGGTGCCATGCACGATACATTTTCTTTTTTCGGTAAGCATTTTTTCGTGTTTTATACTTTTGGAATTTTGGTTTTTGACGTTGATTAAAAATTGTCCTTTTTCATGTTTGAAATGTACTAACTCGATTTTTCCTCACAGCAGGTCAACTGGTGTGTGGTTGCAACATTACGGTCACATTGAGTACATTTTCGGAGAGAGGGACATAAGTTGCACCACAGGGCAGTGTGGAGGTTGCCATGCACGATATATTTCCTTTCTTCGGTAAGCATTTTTTTGTGTTTTATACTTTTGGAATTTTGGTTTTTGATGTTGATTATAAAATGACCTTTTTCATGTTTGAAATGTACTAACTCGATTTTTCCTCACAGCAGGTCAACTGGTGTGTGGTTGCAACATTACGGTCCCATTGAGTATATTTTCGGAGAGAGGGACATCAGTTGCACCACAGGGCAGGGTAGAGGGTGCCATGCACGATACATTTTCTTTCTTCGGTAAGCATTTTTTTGTGTTTTATACTTTTGGAATTTTGGTTTTTGACGTTGATTATAAAATGACCGTTTTCATGTTTGAAATGTACTAACTCAATTTTTCCTCACAGCAGGTCAACTGGTGTGTGTTTGCAACATTACGGTCCCATTGAGTACATTTTCGGAGAGAGGGACATCAGTTGCACCACAGGGCAGTGTGGAGGGTGCGGAGCTCTATACATTTTCTTTCTTCGGTAAGCATTTTCTAGTGTTTTATACATTTGGAATTTTGGTTTTTGATGTTGATTATAAAATGACCTTTTTCATATTTGAAATGTACTAACTCGATTTTTCCTCACAGCAGGTCAAGTGGTGTGTGGTTGCAACATTACGGTCCCATTGAGTTCATTTTCGGAGAGAGGGACTTCAGTTGCACCACAGGGCAGGGTGGAGGGTGCCATGCACGATGCATTTTCTTTCTTCGGTAAGCATTTCTTTGTGTTTTATACTTTTGGAATTTTGGTTTTTGACGTTGATTATAAAATGACCTTTATCATGTTTGAAATGTACTAACTCGATTTTTCCTCACAGCAGGTCAACTGGTGTGTGGTTGCAACATTACGGTCCCATTGAGTACATTTTCGGAGAGAGGGACATCAATTGCACCACAGGGCAGGGTGGAGTGTGCCATGCACGATATATTTTCATTCTTCTGTAAGCATTTTTTTGTGTTTTATACTTTTGGAATTTTGGTTTTTGACGTTGATTATAAAATGACCCTTTTCATGTTTGAAATGTACTAACTCGATTTTCCTCACAGCAGGTCAACTGGTGTGTGGTTGCAACATTACGGTCCCATTGAGTACATTTTCGGAGAGAGGGACATCAGTTGCACCACAGGGCAGGGTGGAGGGTGCCATGCACTATGCATTTTCTTTCTTCAGTAAGCCTTTTTTTGTGTTTTATACTTTTGGAATATTGGTTTTTGACGTTGATTATAAAATGACCTTTATCATGTTTGAAATGTACTAACTCGATTTTTCCTCACAGCAGGTCAACTGGTGTGTGGTTGCAACATTACGGTCCCATTGAGTACATTTTCGGAGAAAGGGACATCAGTTGCACCACAGGGCAGTGTGGAGGGTGCGGAGCTCTATACATTTTCTTTCTTCGATAAGCATTTTCTAGTGTTTTATACTTTTGGAATTTTGGTTTTTGATGTTGATAATAAAATGACCTTTTTCATGTTTGATATGTACTAACTCGATTGTTCCTCACAGCAGGTCAACTGGTGTGTGGTAGCAACATTACGGTCCCATTGAGTACATTTTCGGAGAGAGGGACATCAGTTGCACCACAGGGCAGGGTGGAGGGTGCCATGCACGATACATTATCTTTCTTTGGTAAACATTTTTTTGTGTTCTATACTTTTGGAATTTTGGTTTTTGATGTTGTTTGTACAATGACCTTTATCATGTTTGAAATGTACTAACTCGATTTTCCTCACAGCAGGTCAACTGGTGTGTGGTTGCAACATTACGGTCCCATTGAGTACATTTTCGGAGAGAGGGACATCAGTTGCACCACAGGGCAGTGTGGAGGGTGCCATGCACGATGCATTTTCTTTCTTCAGTAAGCATTTTTTTGTGTTTTATACTTTTGGAATTTTGGTTTTTGACGTTGATTATAAAATGACCTTTATCATGTTTGAAATGTACTAACTCGATTTTTCCTCACAGCAGGTCAACTGGTGTGTGGTTGCAACATTACGGTCCCATTGAGTACATTTTCGGAGAGAGGGACATCAATTGCACCACAGGGCAGGGTGGAGGGTGCCATGCACGATACATTTTCATTCTTCGGTAAGCATTTTTTTGTGTTTTATACTTTTGGAATTTTGGTTTTTGACGTTGATTATAAAATGACCCTTTTCATGTTTGAAATGTACTAACTCGATGTTCCTCACAGCAGGTCAACTGGTGTGTGGTTGCAACATTACGGTCCCATTGAGTACATTTTCGGAGAGAGGGACATCAGTTGCACCACAGGGCAGGGTGGAGGGTGCCATGCACGATGCATTTTCTTTCTTCAGTAAGCATCTTTTTGTGTTTTATACTTTTGGAATATTGGTTTTTGACGTTTATTATAAAATGACCTTTATCATGTTTGAAATGTACTAACTCGATTTTTCCTCACAGCAGGTCAACTGGTGTGTGGTTGCAACATTACAGTCCCATGGAGTACATTTTCGGAGAGACGGACATCAGTTGCATCACAGGGCAGGGTGGAGGGTGCCATGCACGATACATTTTCTTTCTTCGGTAAGCATTTTTTTGTGTTTTATACTTTTGGAATTTTGGTTTTTGATGTTGATTGTACAACGACCTTTTTCATGTTTGAAATGTACTAACTCGATTTTTCCTCACAGCAGGTCAACTGGTGTGTAGTTGCAACATTACGGTCCCATTGAGTACATTTTCGGAGAGAGGGACATCAGTTGCACCACAGGGCAGGGTGGAGGGTGCCATGCACAATACATTTTCTTTCTTCGGTAAGCATTTTTTTGTGTTTTATACCTTTGGAATTTTGGTTTTTGATGTTGATTATAAAATGACCTTTATCATGTTTGAAATGTACTAACTCGATTTTTCGTCACAGCAGGTCAACTGGTGTGTGGTTGCAACATTACGGTCCCATTGAGTACATTTTCGGAGAGAAGGACATCAGTTGCACCACAGGGCAGTGTGGAGGGTGCGGAGCTCTATACATTTTCTTTCTTCCGTGAGCATTTTCTAGTGTTTTATACTTTTGGAATTTTGGTTTTTGATGTTGATTATAAAATGACCTTTTTCATGTTTTATTTGTACTAACTCGATTGTTCCTCACAGCAGGTCAACTGGTGTGTGGTTGCAACATTACGGTCCCATTGAGTACATTTTCGGAGAGAGGGACATCAGTTGCACCACAGGGCAGCTTGGACGGTGCCATGCACGATGCATTTTCTTCCTTTGGTAAGCATTTTTTTTTATTTATACTTTTGGAATATTGGTTTTTGATGTTGATTGTACAACGACCTTTTTCATGTTTGAAATGTACTAACTCGATTTTTCCTCACAGCAGGTCAACTGGTGTGTAGTTGCAACATTACGGTCCCATTGAGTACATTTTCGGAGAGAGGGACATCAGTTGCACCACAGGGCAGGGTGGAGGGTGCCATGCACGATACATTTTCTTTCTTCGGTAAGCATTTTTTTGTGTTTTATACTTTTGGAATTTTGGTTTTTGATGTTGATTGTACAACGACCTTTTTCATGTTTGAAATGTACTAACTCGATTTTTCCTCACAGCAGGTCAACTGGTGTGTAGTTGCAACATTACGGTCCCATTGAGTACATTTTCGGAGAGAGGGACATCAGTTGCACCACAGGGCAGGGTGGAGGGTGCCATGCACGCTACATTTTCTTTCTTCGTTAAGCATTTTTTTGTGTTTTATACCTTTGGAATTTTGGTTTTTGATGTTGATTATAAAATGACCTTTATCATGTTTGAAATGTACTAACTCGATTTTTCCTCACAGCAGGTCAACTGGTGTGTGGTTGCAACATTACGGTCCCATGGAGTACATTTTCGGAGAGAGGGACATCAGTTGGATCACAGGGCAGGGTGGAGGGTGCCATGCACGATACATTTTCTTTCTTCGGTAAACATTATTTTGTGTTCTATACTTTTGGAATTTTGGTTTTTGATGTTGATTATAAAATGACCTTCTTCATGTTTGATATGTACTAACTCGATTTTTCCTCACAGCAGGTCAACTGGTGTGTGGTTGCAACATTACGGTCCCATGGAGTACATTTTCGGAGAGAGGGACATCAGTTGCATCACAGGGCAGGGTGGAGGGTGCCATGCACGATACATTTTCTTTCTTCGGTAAGCATTTTTTTGTGTTTTATACTTTTGGAATTTTGGTTTTTGATGTTGATTGTACAACGACCTTTTTCATGTTTGAAATGTACTAACTCGATTTTTCCTCACAGAAGGTCAACTGGTGTGTAGTTGCAACATTACGGTCCCATTGAGTACATTTTCGGAAAGAGGGACATCAGTTGCACCACAGGGCAGGGTGGAGGGTGCCATGCACGATACATTTTCTTTCTTCAGTAAGCATTTTTTTGTGTTTTATACCTTTGGAATTTTGGTTTTTTATGTTGATTATAAAATGACCTTTATCATGTTTGAAATGTACTAACTCGATTATTCCTCACAGCAGGTCAACTGGTGTGTGGTTGCAACATTACGGTCCCATTGAGTACATTTTCGGAGAGAGGGACATCAGTTGCACCACAGGGCAGTGTGGAGGGTGCGGAGCTCTATACATTTTCTTTCTTCGGTAAGCATTTTCTAGTGTTTTATACTTTTGGAATTTTGGTTTTTGATGTTGATTATAAAATGACCTTTATCATGTTTGAAATGTACTAATTCGATTTTTCCTCACAGCAGGTCAACTGGTGTGTGGTTGCAACATTACGGTCCCATTGAGTACATTTTCGGAGAGTGGGACATCAGTTGCACCACAGGGCAGCTTGGAGGGTGCCATGCACGATGCATTTTCTTCCTTCGGTAAGCATTTTTTTTTTTTTTTTTATACTTTTGGAATATTGGTTTTTGACATTGATTATAAAATGATCATGTTTGAAATGTACTAACTCCTTTTGTCCTCACAGCAGGTGAATTGGTGTGTGGTTGCTACATTACGGTCCCATTGAGTACATTTTCGGAGAGAGGGACATCAGTTGCACCACAGGGCAGGGTGGAGGGTGCCATGCACGATACATTTTCTTTCTTCGGTAAGCATTTTTTTGAGTTTTATATATTTGGAATTTTGGTTTTTGACGTTGATTATAAAATGACCTTTTTCATGTTTGAAATGTACTAACTCGATTTTTCCTCACAGCAGGACAACTGGGGTGTGGTTGCAACATTACGGTCCCATTGAGTACATTTTCGGAGAGAGGGACATCAGTTGCACCACAGGGCAGGGTGGAGGGTGCCATGCACGATACATTTTCTTCCTTCAATAAGCATTTTTTTGTGTTTTATACTTTTGGAATATTGGTTTTTGACATTGATTATAAAATGATCATGTTTGAAATGTACTAACTCGTTTTTTCCTCACAGCAGGTCAACTGGTGTGTGGTTGCAACATTACGGTCCCATTGACTACATTTTCGGAGAGAGGGACATCAGTTGCACCACAGGGCAGGGTGGAGGGTGCCATGCACGATACATTTTCTTTCTTCGGAAAGCATTTTTTTGTGTTTTATACTTTTGGAATTTTGGTTTTTGATGTTGATTATAAAATGACCTTTTTCATGTTTGAAATGTACTAACTCGATTTTTCCTCACAGCAGGTCAACTGCTGTGTGGTTGCAACATTACGGTCCCCTTGAGTACATTTTCGGAGAGAGGGACATCAGTTGCACCACAGGGCAGGGTGGAGATTGCCATGCACGATGCATTTTCTTTCTTCGGTAAGCATTTTATGCTTTTTATACTTTTGGAATTTTGGTTTTTGACGTTGATCATGTAATAAGCTTTTTCATGTTTGAAATGTGCTAACTCAATTTTTCCTCACAGCAGGTCAACTGGTGTGTGGTTGCAACATTACGGTCCCATTGAGAACATTTTCGGAGAGAGGGACATCAGTTGCACCACAGGGCAGGGTGGAGGGTGCCATGCACAATGCATTTTCTTTCTTTGGTAAGCATTTTTTTGTGTTATATACTTTTGGAATATTGGTTTTTGACATTCAGTATAAAATGATCATGTTTGAAATGTACTAACTCGTTTTTTCCACACAGCAGGTCAACTGGTGTGTGGTTGCAACATTACGGTCCCATTGAGTACATTTTCGGAGAGAGGGACATCAGTTGCACCACAGGGCAGGGTGGAGGGTGCCATGCACGATACATTTTCTTTCCTCGGTAAGCATTTTTTTGTGTTTTATACTTTTGGAATATTGGTTTTTGATATTGATTATAAAATGATCATGTTTGAAATGTACTAACTCGTTTTTTCCCCACAGCAGGTCAACTGGTGTGTGGTTGCAACATTACGGTCCCATTGAGTACATTTTCGGAGATAGGGACATCAGTTGCACCACAGGGCAGGGTGGAGGGTGCCATGCACGATACATTTTCTTTGTTCGGTAAGCATATATTTGTGTTTTATACTTTTGGAATTTTGGTTTTTGACGTTGATTATAAAATGACCTTTTTCATGTTTGAAATGTACTAACTCGATTTTTCCTCACAGCAGGTCAACTGGTGTGTGGTTGCAACATTACGGTCCCACTGAGTACATTTTCGGAGAGAGGGACATCAGTTGCACGACAGGGCAGAGTGGAGGGTGCCATGCACAATGCATTTTCTTTCTTCGGTAAGCATTTTTTTGTGTTTTATACTTTTGGAATTTTGGTTTTTGACGTTGATTATAAAATAACCTTTTTCATGTTTGAAATGTACTAACTCGATTTTTCCACACAGCAGGTCAAGTGGTGTGTGGTTGCAACATTACGGTCCCATTGAGTACATTTTCGAAGAGAGGGACATCAGTTGCAACACAGGGCAGGGTGGAGGGTGCCATGCACGATACATTTTCTTTCTTCGGTAAGCTTGTTTTTGTGTTTTATACTTTTAGTATATTGGTTTTTGCCATTGATTATAAAATGATCATGTTTGAAATGTACTAACTCGTTTTTTCCTCACAGCAGGTCAACTGGTGTGTGGTTGAAACATTACGGTCCCATTGAGTTTATTTTCGGAGAGAGGGACATCAGTTGCACTACAGGGCAGGGTGGAGGGTGCCATGCACGATACATTTTCTTTCTTCGGTAAACATTTTTTGTGTTTTATACTTTTGGAATTTTGGATTTTGACGTTGATTATAAAATTACCTTTTTCATGTTTGAAATGTATTAACTCGATTTTCCCTCACAGCAGGTCAACTGGTGTGTGGTTGCAACATTGCGGTCCCATTGATTACATTTTCTTAGAGAGGGACATCAGTTGCACCACAGGGCAGGGTGGAGGGTGCCATGCACGATGCATTTTCTTTCTTCGGTAAGCATTTTTTTGTGTTTTATACTTTTGGAATACTAGTTTTTGACATTGATTATAAAATGATCATGTTTGAAATGTACTAACTCGTTTTTTCCTCGCAGCAGGTCAACTGGTGTGTGGATGCAACATTACGGTCCCATTGAGTACATTTTCGGAGAGAGGGACATCAGTTGCACCACAGGGCAGGGTGGAGAGTGCCATGCACGTTACATTTTCTTTCTTCGTTAAGCATTTTTTTGGGTTTTATACTTTTGGAATTTTGGTTTTTGATGTTGATTATCAAATGACCTTTTTCATGTTTGAAATGTACTAACTCGATTTTTCCTCACAACAGGTCAACTGGTGTGTGGTTGCAACGTTACGGTCCCATTGAGTACAATTTCGGAGAGAGGGACATCAGTTGCACCACAGGGCAGGGTGGAGAGTGCCATGCACGATACATTTTCTTTCTTTGGTAAGCATGTTTTTGTGTTTTATACTTTTGGTATTTTGGTTTTTGATGTTGATTATAAAATGACCTTTTTCGTGTTTGAGATGTACTAACTCGATTTTTCCTCACAGCAGGTCAACTTGGTGTGTGGTTGCAAAATTACGGTCCCATTGAGTACATTTTCGGAGAGAGGGACATCAGTTGCACCACAGGGCAGGGTGGAGGGTGCCATGCAGGATTCATTTTCTTTCTTCGGTAAGCATTTTTTTGTGTTTTATACTTTTGGAATTTTGGTTTTTGACGTTGATTATAAAATGACCTTTTTCATGATTGAAATGTAGTAACTCGATTTTTCCTCACAGCAGGTCAACTGGTGTGTGGTTGCAACATTACGGTCCCATTGAGTACATTTTCGGAGAGAGGGACATCAGTTGCACCACAGGGCAGGGTGGAGGGTGCCATGCACGATGCATTTTCTTTCTTCGGTAAGCATTTTTTTGTGTTTTATACTTTTGGAATATTGGTTTTTGACATTGATTATAAAATGATCATGTTTGAAATGTACTAACTCGATTTTTCCTCACAGCAGGTCAACTGGTGTGTGGTTGCAACATTACGGTCCCATTGAGTACATTTTCGGAGAGAGGGACATCAGTTGCACCACAGGGCAGGGTGGAGGGTGCCATGCACGATGCATTTTCTTTCTTCGGTAATCATTTTTTTGTGTTTTATTCTTTTGGAATTTTGGTTTTTGACGTTGATTATAAAATGACCTTTTTCATGTTTGAAATGTACTAACTCGATTTTTCCTCACAGCAGGTCAACTGGTGTGTGGTTGCAACATTACAGTCCTATTGAGTACATATTCGGAGAGAGGGACATCAGTTGCACCACAGGGCAGGGTGGAGGGTGCCATGCACGATGCATTTTCTTTCTTCGGTAAGCATTTTTTTGTGTTTTATACTTTTGGAATATTGGTTTCTGACATTGTTTATTAAATGATCATGTTTGAAATGTACTAACTCGATTTCTCCTCACAGCAGGTCAACTGGTGTGTGGTTGCAACATTACGGTCCCATTGAGTACATTTTCGGAGAGAGGGACAACAGTTGCACCACAGGGCAGGGTGGAGGGTGCCATGCACGATACATTTTCCTTCTTCGGTAAGCATTTTTTTGTGGTTTATACTTTTGAAATTACGATTTTGACGTTGATTATAAAATGGCCTTTTTCATGTTTGAAATGTACTAACTCGATTTTTCCTCACAGCAGGTCAACTGGTGTGTGGTTACAACATTACGGTCCCATTGAGTACATTTTCGGAGAGAGGGACATCAGTTGCACCACAGGGCAGGGTGGAGGGTGCCATGCACGATGCATTTTCTTTCTTCGGTAAGAATTTTTTTGTGTTTTATACTTTCGGAACATTGGTTTTTGCCATTGATTATAAAATGACCATGTTTGAAATGTACTAACTCGTTTTTTCCTCACAGCAGGTCAACTGGTGTGTGGTTGCAACATTACGGTCCCATTGAGTACATTTTCGGAGAGAGGGACATCGGTTGCACCACAGGGCAGGGTGGAGGGTGCCATGCACAATACATTTTCTTTCTTCGGTAAGCATTTTTTAGTGTTTTATACTTTTGGAATTTTGGTTTTTGACGTTGATTATAAATTTACCTCTTTCATGTTTGAAATGTACTAACTCGATTTATCCTCACAGCAGGTCAACTGGTGTGTGGTTGCAACATTACGGTCCCATTGAGTACATTTTCGGAGAGAGGGACATCAGTTGCACCACAGGGCAGGGTGGAGGGTGCCATGCACGATGCATTTTCTTTCTTCGGTAAGCATTTTTTTGTGTTTTATACTTTTAGAATATTGGTTTTTGACATTGATTGTAAAATGATCATGTTTGAAATGTACTAACTCGTTTTTTCCTCACAGCAGGTCAACTGGTGTGTGGTTTCAACATTACGGTCCCATTGAGTACATTTTCGGAGAGAGGGACATCAGTTGCACCACAGGGCAGGGTGGAGGGTGCCATGCACGATGCATTTCCTTTCTTCAATAAGCATTTTTTTGTGTTTTATTCTTTTGGAATTTTGGTTTTTGACGTTAATTATAAAATGACCTTTTTCATGTTTGAAATGTACTAACTCGATTTTTCCTCACAGCAGGTCAACTGGTGTGTGGTTGCAACATTACGGTCCCATTGAGTACATTTTCGGAGAGAGGGACATCAGTTGCACCACAGGGCAGGGTGGAGGGTGCCATGCACGATGCATTTTCTTTCTGCGGTAAGCATTTTTTTGTGTTTTATACTTTTGGAATATTGGATTTTGACATTGATTATAAAATGATCATGTTTGAAATGTACTAACTCGTTTTTTCCTCACAGCAGGTGAATTGGTGTGTGGTTGCAACATTACGGTCCCATTGAGTACATTTTCGGAGAGAGGGACATCAGTTGCACCACGGGGCTGGGTGGAGGGTGCCATGCACAATACATTTTCTTTCTTCGGTAAGCATTTTTTTGTGTTTTATACTTTTGGAATTTTGGTTTTTGACGTTGATTATAAAATGACCTTTTTCATGTTTGAAATGTACTAACTCGATTTTTCCTCACAGCAGGTCAACTGGTGTGTGGTTGCAACATTACGGTCCCATTGAGTACATTTTCGGAGAGAGGGACATCAGTTGCACCACAGGGCAGGGTGGAGGGTGCCATGCACGATACATTTTCTGTCTTCGGTAAGCATTTTTTTGTGTTTTATACTTTTGGAATTTTGGTTTTTGACATTGATTATAAAATGACTTTTTTGATGATTGAAATGTACTAACTCGATTTTTCCTCACAGCAGGTCAACTGGTGTGTGGTTGCAACATTACGGTCCCATTGAGTACATTTTCGGAGAGAGGGACATCAGTTGCACCACAGGGCAGGGTGGAGGGTGCCATGCACGATGCATTTTCTTTCTTCAGTAAGCATTTTTTTGTGTTTTATACTTTTGGAATATTGGTTTTTGACATTGATTATAAAATGATCATGTTTGATATGTACTAACTCGATTTTTCCTCACAGCAGGTCAACTGGTGTGTGGTTGCAACATTACAGTCCCATTGAGTACATTTTCGGAGAGAGGGACATCAGTTGCACCACAGGGCAGGGTTTAGGGTGCCATGCACGATCCATTTTCTTTCTTCGGTAAGCATTTTTTTGTGTTTTATACTTTTCGAATTTTGAATTTTGACATTGATAATAAAATGACCTTTTTCATGTTTGAAATGTACTAACTCGATTTTTCCTCACAGCAGGTCATCTGGTGTGTGGTTGCAGCATTACGGTCCCATTGAGTACATTTTCGGAGAGAGGGGCATCAGTTGCACCACAGGGCAGGGTGGAGGGTGCCATGCACGATGCATTTTCTTTCTTCGGTAAGCATTTTTTTGTGTTTTATACTTTTGGAATACTGGTTTTTGACATTGATTATAAAATGATCATGTTTGAAATGTACTAACTCGTTTTTTCCTCACAGCAGGTCAACTGGTGTGTGGTTGCAACATTACGGTCCCATTGACTACATTTTCGGAGAGAGGGACATCAGTTGCACCACAGGGCAGGGTGGAGGGTGCCATGCACGATACATTTACTTTCTTCGGTAAGCATTTTTTTTTGCTTTATACTTTTGGAATTTTGGTATTTGACGTTGATTATGAAATGACCTGTTTCATGTTTGAAATGCACTCACACGATTTTTCCTCACAGCAGGTCAACTGGTGTGTGGTTGCAACATTACGGTCCCATTGAGTACATTTTCGGAATGAGGGACATCAGTTGCACCACAGGGCAGGGAGGAGGGTGCCATGCACGATGTATTTTCTTTCTTCTGTAAGCATTTTTTTGTGTTTTATACTTTTGGAATATTGGTTTTTGACATTGATTATAAAATGATCATGTTTGAAATGTACTAACTCGTTTTTTCCTCACAGCAGTTCAACTGGTGTGTGGATGCAACATTACGGTCCCATTGAGTACATTTTCGGAGAGAGGGACATCAGTTGCACCACAGGGCAGGGTGGAGGGTGCCATGCACGATACATTTTCTTTCTTCGTTAAGCATTTTTTTGTGTTTTATACTTTTGGAATTTTGGTTTTTGACGCTGATTATAAAATGACCTTCATCTTGTTTGAAATGTACTAACTCGATTTTTCCTCACAGCAGGTCAACTGGTGTGTGGTTGCAATAATACGGTGCCATTGAGTACATTTTCGGAGAGAGGGACATCAGTTGCACCACAGGGCAGGGTGGAGAGTGCCATGCACGATACATTTTCTTTCTTCGTTAAGCATTTTTTTGTGTTTTATACATTTGGAATTTTGGTTTTTGATGTTGATTATAAAATGACCTTTTTCATGTTTGAAATGTACTAACTCGATTTTTCCTCACAGCAGGTCAACTGGTGTGTGGTTGCAACGTTACGGTCCCATTGAGTACATTTTCGGAGAGAGGGACATCAGTTGCACCACAGGGCAGGGTGGAGAGTGCCATGCACGATACATTTTCTTTCTTCGGTAAGCATTTTTTTGTGTTTTATACTTTTGGTATTTTGGTTTTTGATGTTGATTATAAAATGACCTTTTTCGTGTTTGAAATGTACTAACTCGATTTTTCCTCACAGCAGGTCAACTGGTGTGTGGTTGCAACATTACGGTCCCATTGAGTACATTTTCGGAGAGAGGGACATCAGTTGCACCACAGGGCAGGGTGGAGGGTGCCATGCAGGATGCATTTTCTTTCTTCGGTAAGCATTTTTTTGTGTTTTATACTTTTGGAATTTGGTTTTTGACGTTGATTATAAAATGACCTTTTTCATGATTGAAATGTACTAACTCGATTTTTCCTCACAGCAGGTCAACTGGTGTGTGGTTGCCACATTACGGTCCCATTGAGTACATTTTCGGAGAGAGGGACATCAGTTGCACCACAGGGCAGGGTGGAGGGTGCCATGCACGATGCATTTTCTTTCTTCGGTAAGCATTTTTTTGTGTTTTATACTTTTGGAATATTGGTTTTTGACATTTATTATAAAATGATCATGTTTGAAATGTACTAACTCGATTTTTCCTCACAGCAGATCAACTGGTGTGCGGTTGCAACATTACGGTCTCATTGAGTACATTTTCGGAGAGAGGGACATCAGTTGCACCTCAGGGCAGTGTGGAGAGTGCCATGCACGATACATTTTCTTTCTTCGGTAAGCATTTTTTTGTGTTTTATACTTTTGGTATTTTGGTTTTTGATGTTGATTATAAAATGACCTTTTTCGTGTTTGAAATGTACTAACTCGATTTTTCCTCACAGCAGGTCAACTGGTGTGTGGTTGCAACATTACGGTCCCATTGAGTACATTTTCGGAGAGAGGGACACAGTTGCACCACAGGGCAGGGTGGAGGGTGCCATGCAGGATTCATTTTCTTTCTTCGGTAAGCATTTTTTTGTGTTTTATACTTTTGGAATTTTGGTTTTTGATGTTGATTATAAAATGACCTTTTTCATGTTTGAAATGTACTAACTCGATTTTTCCTCACAGCAGGTCAACTGGTGTGTGGTTGCAACATTACGGTCCCATTGAGTACATTTTCGGAGAGAGGGATATCAGTTGCACCCTAGGGCAGGGTGGAGAGTGCCATGCACGATACATTTTCTTTCTTCGGTAAGCATTTTTTTGTGTTTTATACTTTTGGAATTTTGGTTTTTGATGTTGAATATAAAATGACATTTTTCAAGTTTGAAATGTACTAACTCGATTCTTCCTCACAGCAGGTCAACTGGTGTGTGGTTGCAACGTTACGGTCCCATTGAGTACATTTTCGGAGAGAGGGATATCAGTTGCACCACAGGGCAGGGTGGAGGGTGCCATGCACGATGCAATTTCTTTCTTCGGTAAGCATTTTTTTGTGTTTTATACTTTTGGAATTTTGGTTTTTGATGTTGATTATAAAATGACCTTTTTCATGTTTGAAATATACTAACTCGATTTTTCCTCACAGCAGGTCAACTGGTGTGTGGTTGCAACATTACGGTCCCATTGAGTTCATTTTCAGGAAGAGGGACATCAGTTGCACCACAGGGCAGGGCAGAGGGTGCCATGCACGATACATTTTCTTTCTTCGGTAAGCATTTTTTTGTGTTTTATACTTTTGGAATTTTGGTTTTTGACGTTGATTATAACATGACCTTTTTCATGATTGAAATGTACTAACTCGTTTTTACCTCACAGCAGGTCAACTGGTGTGTGGTTGCAACATTACGGTCCCATTGAGTACATTTTCGGAGAGAGGGACATCAGTTGCACCACAGGGCAGGGTGGAGGGTGCCATGCACGATGCATTTTCTTTCTTCGGTAAGCATTTTTTTGTGTTTTATACTTTTGGAATATTGGTTTTTGACATTGATTATAAAATGATCATGTTTGAAATGTACTAAATCAATTTTTCCTCACAGCAGGTCAACTGGTGTGTGGTTGCAACATTACAGTCCCATTGAGTACATTTTCGGAGAGAGGGACATCAGTTGCACCACAGGACAGTGTGGAGGGTGCCATGCACGATGCATTTTCTTTCTTCGGTAAGCATTTTTTTGTGTTTTATACTTTTGGAATTTTTGTTTTTGACGTTGATTATAAAATGACCTTTTTCATGTTTGAAATGTACTAACTCGATTTTTCCTCACAGCAGGTCAACTGGTGTGTGGTTGCAACATTACGGTCCCATTGAGTACATTTTCGGAGAGAGGGACATCAGTTGCGCCACAGGGCAGGGTGGAGGGTGCCATGCACGATACATTTTCTTTATTCGGTAAGCATTTTTTTGTGTTTTATACTTTTGGAATTTTGGTTTTTGATGTTGATTATAAAATGACCTTTTTCATGTTTGAAATGTACTAACTCGATTTTTCCTCACGTCAGGTCAACTGGTGTGTGGTTGCAACATTACGGTCCCATTGAGTACATTTTCGGAGAGAGGGACATCAGTTGCACCACAGGGCAGGGTGGAGGGTGCCATGCACGTTACATTTTCTTTCTTCGGTAAGCATTTTTTTGTGATTTATACTTTTGGAATTTTGGTTTTTGATGTTGATTATAAAATGACCTTTTTCATGTTTGAAATGTACTAACTCGATTCTTCCTCACAGCAGGTCAACTGGTGTGTGGTTGCAACGTTACGGTCCCATTGAGTACATTTTCGGAGAGAGGGACATCAGTTGCACCACAGGGCAGGGTGGAGGGTGCAATGCACGATGCAATTTCTTTCTTCGGTAAGCATTTTTTTGTGTTTTATACTTTTGGAATTTTGGTTTTTGATGTTGATTATAAAATGACCTTTTTCATGTTTGAAATGTACTAACTCGATTTTTCCTCACAGCAGGTCAACTGGTGTGTGGTTGCAACATTACGGTCCCATTGAGTTCATTTTCGGAGAGAGGGACATCAGTTGCACCACAGGGCAGGGTGGAGAGTGCCATGCACGATACATTTTCTTTCTTCGGTAAGCATTTTTTTGTGTTTTATACTTTTGGAATTTTGGTTTTCGATGTTGATTATAAAATGACCTTTTTCATGTTTGAAATGTACTAACTCGATTTTTCCAGACAGCAGGTCAACTGGTGTGTGGTTGCAACATTACGGTCCTATTGAGTACATTTTCGGAGAAAGGGACATCAGTTGCACCACAGGGCAGGGTGGAGGGTGCCATGCACGATACATTTTCTGTCTTCGGTAAGCATTTTTTTGTGTTTTATACTTTTGGAATTTTTGGTTTTTGACGTTGATTATAACATGACCTTTTTCATGATTGAAATGTACTAACTCGATTTTACCTCACTGCAGGTCAACTGGTGTGTGGTTGCTACATTACGGTCCCATTGAGTACATTTTCGGCGAGAGGGACATCAGTTGCACCACAGGGCTGTGAGGAGGGTGCCATGCACGATGCATTTTCTTTCTTCGGTAAGCATTTTTTTGTGTTTTATACTTTTGGAATATTGGTTTTTGACATTGATTATAAAATGATCATGTTTGAAATGTACTAACTCGATTTTTCATCACAGCAGGTCAACTGGTGTGAGGTTGCAACGTTACAGTCCCATTGAGTACATTTTCGGAGAGAGGGACATCAGTTGCACCACAGGGCAGGGTGGAGGGTGCCATGCACGATGCATTTTCTTTCTTCGGTAAGCATTTTTTTGTGCTTTATACTTTTGGGATTTTGGTTTTTGACGTTGATTATAAAATGACCTTTTTCATGTTTGAAATGTACTAACTCGATTTTTCCTCACAGCAGGTCAACTGGTGTGTGGTTGCAACATTACGGTCCCATTGAGTACATTTTCGGAGAGAGGGACAACAGTTGCACCACAGGGCAGGGTGGAGGGTGCCATGCACGATACATTTTCTTTCTTCGGTAAGCATTTTTTTGTGTTTTATACTTTTGAAATTACGATTTTGACGTTGATTATAAAATGGCCTTTTTCATGTTTGAAATGTACTAACTCGATTTTTCCTCACAGCAGGTCAACTGGTGTGTGGTTACAACATTACGGTCCCATTGAGTACATTTTCGGAGAGAGGGACATCAGTTGCACCACAGGGCAGGGTGGAGAGTGCCATGCACGATGCATTTTCTTTCTTCGGTAAGAATTTTTTTGTGTTTTATACTTTCGGAACATTGGTTTTTGCCATTGATTATAAAATGACCATGTTTGAAATGTACTAACTCGTTTTTTCCTCACAGCAGGTCAACTGGTGTGTGGTTGCAACATTACGGTCCCATTGAGTACATTTTCGGAGAGAGGGACATCGGTTGCACCACAGGGCAGGGTGGAGGGTGCCATGCACAATACATTTTCTTTCTTCGGTAAGCATTTTTTAGTGTTTTATACTTTTGGAATTTTGGTTTTTGACGTTGATTATAAATTTACCTTTTTCATGTTTGAAATGTACTAACTCGATTTATCCTCACAGCAGGTCAACTGGTGTGTGGTTGCAACATTACAGTCCCATTGAGTACATTTTCGGAGAGAGGGACATCAGTTGCACCACAGGGCAGGGTGGAGGGTGCCATGCACGATGCATTTTCTTTCTTCGGTAAGCATTTTTTTGTGTTTTATACTTTTACAATATTAGTTTTTGACACTGATTGTAAAATGATCATGTTTGAAATGTGCTAACTCGTTTTTTCCTCACAGCAGGTCAACTGGTGTGTGGTTGCAACATTACGGTCCCATTGAGTACATTTTCGGAGAGAGGGACGTCAGTTGCACCACAGGGCAGGGTGGAGGGTGCCATGCACGATGCATTTTCTTTCTTCAATAAGCATTTTTTTGTGTTTTATACTTTTGGAATTTTGGTTTTTGACGTTAATTATAAAATGACCTTTTTCATGTTTGAAATGTACTAACTCGATTTTTCCTCACAGCAGGTCAACTGGTGTGTGGTTGCAACATTACGGTCCCATTGAGTACATTTTCGGAGAGAGGGACATCAGTTGCACCACAGGGCAGGGTGGAGGGTGCCATGCACGATGCATTTTCTTTCTGCGGTAAGCATTTTTTTGTGTTTTATACTTTTGGAATATTGGATTTTGACATTGATTATAAAATGATCATGTTTGAAATGTACTAACTCGTTTTTTCCTCACAGCAGGTCAACTGGTGTGTGGTTGCAACATTACGGTCCCATTGAGTACATTTTCGGAGAGAGGGACATCAGTTGCACCAGGGGGCTGGGTGGAGGGTGCCATGCACAATACATTTTCTTTCTTCGGTAAGCATTTTTTTGTGTTTTATACTTTTGGAATTTTGGTTTTTGACGTTGATTATAAAATGACCTTTTTCATGTTTGAAATGTACTAACTCGATTTTTCCTCACAGCAGGTCAACTGGTGTGTGGTTGCAACATTACGGTCCCATTGAGTACATTTTCGGAGAGAGGGACATCAGTTGCACCACAGGGCAGGTTGGAGGGTGCCATGCACGATACATTTTCTGTCTTCGGTAAGCATTTTTTTGTGTTTTATACTTTTGGAATTTTGGTTTTTGACGTTGATTATAAAATGACTTTTTTGATGATTGAAATGCACTAACTCGATTTTTCCTCACAGCAGGTCAACTGGTGTGTGGTTGCAACATTACGGTCCCATTGAGTACATTTTCGGAGAGAGGGACATCAGTTGCACCACAGGGCAGGGTGGAGGGTGCCATGCACGATGCATTTTCTTTCTTCAGTAAGCATTTTTTTGTGTTTTATACTTTTGGAATATTGGTTTTTGACATTGATTATAAAATGATCATGTTTGAAATGTACTAACTCGATTTTTCCTCACAGCAGGTCAACTGGTGTGTGGTAGCAACATTACAGTTCCATTGAGTACATTTTCGGAGAGAGGGACATCAGTTGCACCACAGGGCAGGGTGGAGGGTGCCATGCACGATCCATTTTCTTTCTTCGGTAAGCATTTTTTTGTGTTTTATACTTTTCGAATTTTGAATTTTGACATTGATAATAAAATGACCTTTTTCATGTTTGAAATGTACTAACTCGATTTTTCCTCACAGCAGGTCAACTGGTGTGTGGTTGCAGCATTACGGTCCCATTGAGTACATTTTCGGAGAGAGGGACATCAGTTGCACCACAGGGCAGGGTGGAGGGTGCCATGCACGATACATTTACTTTCTTCGGTAAGCATTTTTTTTTGCTTTATACTTTTGGAATTTTGGTATTTGACGTTGATTATGAAATGACCTGTTTCATGTTTGAAATGCACTCACACGATTTTTCCTCACAGCAGGTCAACTGGTGTGTGGTTGCAACATTACGATCCCATTGAGTACATTTTCGGAGTGAGGGACATCAGTTGCACCACAGGGCAGGGAGGAGGGTGCCATGCACGATGTATTTTCTTTCTTCGGTAAGCATTTTTTTGTGTCTTATACATTTGGAATATTGGTTTTTGACATTGATTATAAAATGATCATGTTTGAAATGTACTAACTCGTTTTTTCCTCACAGCAGTTCAACTGGTGTGTGGATGCAACATTACGGTCCCATTGAGTATATTTTCGGAGAGAGGGACATCAGTTGCACCACAGGGCAGGGTGGAGGGTGCCATGCACGATACATTTTCTTTCTTCGGTAAGCATTTTTTTGTGTTTTATACTTTTGGAATTTTGGTTTTTGACGCTGATTATAAAATGACCTTCATCATGTTTGAAATGTACTAACTCGATTTTTCCTCACAGCAGGTCAACTGGTGTGTGGTTGCAATAATACGGTGCCATTGAGTACATTTTCGGAGAGAGGGACATCAGTTGCACCACAGGGCAGGGTGGAGGGTGCCATGCACGATGCATTTTCCTTCTTCGGTAAGCATTTTTTTGTGTTTTATACTTTTGGAATATTGGTTTTTGACATTTATTATAAAATGATCATGTTTGAAATGTACTAACTCGATTTTTCCTCACAGCAGGTCAACTGGTGTGCGGTTGCAACATTACGGTCTCATTGAGTACATTTTCGGAGAGAGGGACATCAGTTGCACCACAGGGCAGTGTGGAGAGTGCCATGCACGATACATTTTTTTTCTTCGGTAAGCATTTTTTTGTGTTTTATACTTTTGGTATTTTGGTTTTTGATGTTGATTATAAAATGACCTTTTTCGTGTTTGAAATGTACTAACTCGATTTTTCCTCACAGCAGGTCAACTGGTGTGTGGTTGCAACGTTACGGTCCCATTGAGTACATTTTCGGAGAGAGGGACATCAGTTGCACCACAGGGCAGGGTGGAGAGTGCCATGCATGATACATTTTCTTTCTTCGGTAAGCATTTTTTTGTGTTTTACACTTTTGGTATTTTGGTTTTTGATGTTGATTATAAAATGACCTTTTTCGTGTTTGAAATGTACTAACTCGATTTTTCCTCACAGCAGGTCAACTGGTGTGTGGTTGCAACATTACGGTCCCATTGAGTACATTTTCGGAGAGAGGGACAACAGTTGCACCACAGGGCAGGGTGGAGGGTGCCATGCACGATGCATTTTCTTTCTTCGGTAAGCATTTTTTTGTGTTTTATACTTTTGGAATATTGGTTTTTGACATTTATTATAAAATGATCATGTTTGAAATGTACTAACTCGATTTTTCCTCACAGCAGGTCAACTGGTGTGCGGTTGCAACATTACGGTCTCATTGAGTACATTTTCGGAGAGAGGGACATCAGTTGCACCACAGGGCAGTGTGGAGAGTGCCGAGCACGATACATTTTCTTTCTTCGGTAAGCATTTTTTTGTGTTTTATACTTTTGGTATTTTGGTTTTTGATGTTGAATATAAAATGACATTTTTCAAGTTTGAAATGTACTAACTCGATTCTTCCTCACAGCAGGTCAACTGGTGTGTGGTTGCAACGTTACGGTCCCATTGAGTACATTTTCGGAGAGAGGGATATCAGTTGCACCACAGGGCAGGGTGGAGGGTGCCATGCACGATGCAATTTCTTTCTTCGGTAAGCATTTTTTTGTGTTTTATACTTTTGGAATTTTGGTTTTTGATGTTGATTATAAAATGACCTTTTTCATGTTTGAAATATACTAACTCGATTTTTCCTCACAGCAGGTCAACTGGTGTGTGGTTGCAACATTACGGTCCCATTGAGTTCATTTTCGGGAAGAGGGACATCAGTTGCACCACAGGGCAGGGCAGAGGGTACCATGCACGATACATTTTCTTTCTTCGGTAAGCATTTTTTTGTGTTTTATACTTTTGGAATTTTGGTTTTTGATGTTGATTATAAAATGACCTTTTTCATGTTTGAAATGTACTAACTCGATTTTTCCTCACAGCAGGTCAACTGGTGTGTGGTTGCAACATTACGGTCCTATTGAGTACATTTTCGGAGAGAGGGGCATCAGTTGCAATACAGGGCAGGGTGGACGGTGCCATGCACGATACATTTTCTGTCTTCGGTAAGCATTTTTTTGTGTTTTATACTTTTGGAATTTTGGTTTTTGACGTTGATTATAACATGACCTTTTTCATGATTGAAATGTACTAACTCGTTTTTACCTCACAGCAGGTCAACTGGTGTGTGGTTGCAACATTACGGTCCCATTGAGTACATTTTCGGAGAGAGGGACATCAGTTGCACCACAGGGCAGGGTGGAGGGTGCCATGCCCGATGCATTTTCTTTCTTCGGTAAGCATTTTTTTGTGTTTTATACTTTTGGAATATTGGTTTTTGACAGTGATTATAAAATGATCATGTTTGAAATGTACTAAATCGATTTTTCCTCACAGCAGGTCAACTGGTGTGTGGTTGCAACATTACAGTCCCATTGAGTACATTTTCGGAGAGAGGGACATCAGTTGCACCACAGGACAGTGTGGATTGTGCCATGCACGATGCATTTTCTTTCTTCGGTAAGCATTTTTTGTGTTTTATACTTTTGGAATTTTTGTTTTTGACGTTGATTATAAAATGACCTTTTTCATGTTTGAAATGTACTAACTCGATTTTTCCTCACAGCAGGTCAACTGGTGTGTGGTTGCAACATTACGGTCCCATTGAGTACATTTTCGGAGAGAGGGACATCAGTAGCGCCAAAGGGCAGGGTGGAGGGTGCCATGCACGATACATTTTCTTTATTCGGTAAGCATTTTTTTGTGTTTTATACTTTTGGAATTTTGGTTTTTGATGTTGATTATAAAATGACCTTTTTCATGTTTGAAATGTACTAACTCGATTTTTCCTCACGTCAGGTCAACTGGTGTGTGGTTGCAACATTACGGTCCCATTGAGTACATTTTCGGAGAGAGGGACATCAGTTGCACCACAGGGCAGGGTGGAGGGTGCCATGCACGTTACATTTTCTTTCTTCGGTAAGCATTTTTTTGTGATTTATACGTTTGGAATTTTGGTTTATGAAGTTGATTATAAAATGACCTTTTTCATGTTTGAAATGTACTAACTCGATTCTTCCTCACAGCAGGTCAACTGGTGTGTGGTTGCAACGTTACGGTCCCATTGAGTACATTTTCGGAGAGAGGGACATCAGTTGCACCACAGGGCAGGGTGGAGGGTGCAATGCACGATGCAATTTCTTTCTTCGGTAAGCATTTTTTTGTGTTTTATACTTTTGGAATTTTGGTTTTTGATGTTGATTATAAAATGACCTTTTTCATGTTTAAAATGTACTAACTCGATTTTTCCTCACAGCAGGTCAACTGGTGTGTGGTTGCAACATTACGGTCCCATTGAGTTCATTTTCGGAGAGAGGGACATCAGTTGCACCACAGGGCAGGGCAGAAGGTGCCATGCACGATACATTTTCTTTCTTCGGTAAGCATTTTTTTGCGTTTTATACTTTTGGAATTTTGGTGTTCGATGTTGATTATAAAATGACCTTTTTCATGTTTGAAATGTACTAACTCGATTTTTCCTCACAGCAGGTCAACTGGTGTGTGGTTGATACATTACGGTCCTATTGAGTACATTTTCGGAGAAAGGGACATCAGTTGCACCACAGGGCAGGGTGGAGGGTGCCATGCACGATACATTTTCTGTCTTCGGTAAGCATTATTTTGTGTTTTATACTTTTGGAATTTTTGGTTTTTGACGTTGATTATAACATGACCTTTTTCATGATTGAAATGTACTAACTACTAACTCGATTTTACCTCACTGCAGGTCAACTGGTGTGTGGTTGCAACATTACGGTCCCATTGAGTACATTTTCGGCGAGAGGGACATCAGTTGCACCACAGGGCTGTGAGGAGGGTGCCATGCACGATGCATTTTCTTTCTTCGGTAAGCATTTTTTTGTGTTTTATACTTTTGGAATATTGGTTTTTGACATTGATTAAAAAATGATCATGTTTGAAATGTACTAACTCGATTTTTCCTCACAGCAGGTCAACTGGTGTGTGGTTGCAACATTACGGTCCCATTGAGTACATTTTTGGAGAGAGGGACATCAGTTGCACCACAGGGCAGGGTGGAGGGTGCCAAGCACGATGCATTTTCTTTCTTCGGTAAGCATTTTTTTGTGTTTCATACTTTTGGAATATTGGTTTTTGACATTGATTATAAAATGATCATGTTTGAAATGTACTAACTCGATTTTTCCTCACAGCAGGTCAACTGGTGTGTGGTTGCAACGTTACGGTCCCATTGAGTACATTTTCGGAGAGAGGGACATCAGTTGCGCCACAGGGCAGGGTGGAGGGTGCCATGCACGATACATTTTCTTTCTTCGGTAAGCATTTTTTTGTGTTTTATACTTTTGGAATTATGGTTTTTGATGTTGATTATAAAATGACCTTTTTCATGTTTGAAATGTACTAACTCGATTTTTCCTCACGTCAGGTCAACTGGTGTGTGGTTGCAACATTACGGTCCCATTGAGTACATTTTCGGAGAGAGGGACATCTGTTGCACCACAGGGCAGGGTGGAGGGTGCCATGCACGATGCATTTTCTTTCTTCGGTAAGCATTTTTTTGTGTTTTATACTTTTGGAATATTGGTTTTTGACATTGATTATAAAATGATCATGTTTGAAATGTACTAACTCGTTTTTTCGTCACAGCAGGTCAACTGGTGTGTGGTTGCAACATTACGGTCCCATTGACTACATTTTCGGAGAGAGGGACATCAGTTGCACCACAGGGCAGGGTGGAGGGTGCCATGCACGATACATTTTCTTTCTTCGGTAAGCATTTTTTTTTGCTTTATACTTTTGGCATTTTGGTATTTGACGTTGATTATGAAATGACCTGTTTCATGTTTGAAATGCACTCACACGATTTTTCCTCACAGCAGGTCAACTGGTGTGTGGTTGCAACATTACGATCCCATTGAGTACATTTTCGGAGTGAGGGACATCAGTTGCACCACAGGGCAGGGAGGAGGGTGCCATGCACGATGTATTTTCTTTCTTCGGTAAGCATTTTTTTGTGTCTTATACTTTTGGAATATTGGTTTTTGACATTGATTATGAAATGATCATGTTTGAAATGTACTAACTCGTTTTTTCCTCACAGCAGTTCAACTGGTGTGTGGTTGCAACATTACGGTCCCATTGACTACATTTTCGGAGAGAGGGACATCAGTTGCACCACAGGGCAGGGTGGAGGGTGCCATGCACGATACATTTTCTTTCTTCGGTAAGCATTTTTTTTTGCTTTATACTTTTGGCATTTTGGTATTTGACGTTGATTATGAAATGACCTGTTTCATGTTTGAAATGCACTCACACGATTTTTCCTCACAGCAGGTCAACTGGTGTGTGGTTGCAACATTACGATCCCATTGAGTACATTTTCGGAGTGAGGGATATCAGTTGCACCCTAGGGCAGGGTGGAGAGTGTCATGCACGATACATTTTCTTTCTTTGGTAAGCATTTTTTTGTGTTTTATACTTTTGGAATTTTGGTTTTTGAAGTTGATTATAAAATGACCTTTTTCATGTTTGAAATGTACTAACTCGATTTTTCCTCACAGCAGGTTAACTGGTGTGTGGTTGCAACATTACGGTCCCATTGAGTACATTTTCGGAGAGAGGGACATCAGTTGCACCACAGGGCAGTGTGGAGGGTGCCATGCATGATACATTTTCTTGCTTCGGTAAGCTTTTTTTTGTGATTTATACTTTTGGAATATTGGTTTTTGATGTTGAATATAAAATGACCTTTTTCAAGTTTGAAATGTACTAACTCGATTCTTCCTCACAGCAGGTCAACTGGTGTGTGGTTGCAACGTTACGGTCCCATTGAGTACATTTTCGGAGAGAGGGATATCAGTTGCACCACAGGGCAGGGTGGAGGGTGCCATGCACGATGCAATTTCTTTCTTCAATAAGCATTTTTTCGTGTTTTATACTTTTGGAATTTTGGTTTTTGATGTTGATTATAAAATGACCTTTTTCATGTTTGAAATATACTAACTCGATTTTTCCTCACAGCAGGTCAACTGGTGTGTGGTTGCAACATTACGGTCCCATTGAGTTCATTTTCGGGTAGAGGGACATCAGTTGCACCACAGGGCAGGGCAGAGGGTGCCATGCACGATACATTTTCTTTCTTCGGTAAGCATTTTTTTGTGTTTCATACTTTTGGAATATTGGTTTTTGACATTGATTATAAAATGATCATGTTTGAAATGTACTAACTCGATTTTTCCTTACAGCAGGTCAACTGGTGTGTGGTTGCAACATTACAGTCCCATTGAGTACATTTTCGGAGAGAGGGACATCAGTTGCACCACAGGGCAGGGTGGAGAGTGCCATGCACGATACATTTTCTTTCTTCGTTAAGCATTTTTTTGTGTTTTATACTTTTGGAATTTTGGTTTTTGATGTTGATTATAAAATGACCTTTTTCATGTTTGAAATGTACTAACTCGATTTTTCCTCACAGCAGGTCAACTGGTGTGTGGTTGCAACATTACGGTCCCATTGAGTACATTTACGGAGAGAGGGATATCAGTTGCACCCTAGGGCAGGGTGGAGAGTGTCATGCACGATACATTTTCTTTCTTCGGTAAGCATTTTTTTGTGTTTTATACTTTTGGAATTTTGGTTTTTGATGTTGATTATAAAATGACCTTTTTCATGTTTGAAATGTACTAACTCGATTTTTCCTCACAGCAGGTTAACTGGTGTGTGGTTGCAACATTACGGTCCCATTGAGTACATTTTCGGAGAGAGGGACATCAGTTGCACCACAGGGCAGTGTGGAGGGTGCCATGCACGATACATTTTCTTGCTTCGGTAAGCTTTTTTTTGTGATTTATACTTTTGGAATATTGGTTTTTGATGTTGAATATAAAATGACCTTTTTCAAGTTTGAAATGTACTAACTCGATTCTTCCTCACAGCAGGTCAACTGGTGTGTGGTTGCAACGTTACGGTCCTATTGAGTACATTTTCGGAGAGAGGGATATCAGTTGCACCACAGGGCAGGGTGGAGGGTGCCATGCACGATGCAATTTCTTTCTTCAATAAGCATTTTTTCGTGTTTTATACTTTTGGAATTTTGGTTTTTGATGTTGATTATAAAATGACCTTTTTCATGTTTGAAATATACTAACTCGATTTTTCCTCACAGCAGGTCAACTGGTGTGTGGTTGCAACATTACGGTCCCATTGAGTTCATTTTTGGGTAGAGGGACATCAGTTGCACCACAGGGCAGGGCAGAGGGTGCCATGCACGATACATTTTCTTTCTTCGGTAAGCATTTTTTTGTGTTTCATACTTTTGGAATATTGGTTTTTGACATTGATTATAAAATGATCATGTTTGAAATGTACTAACTCGATTTTTCCTCACAGCAGGTCAACTGGTGTGTGGTTGCAACATTACAGTCCCAATGAGTACATTTTCGGCGAGAGGGACATCAGTTCCACCACAGGGCAGTGTGGAGGGTGCCATGCACGATGCATTTTCTTTCTTCGGTAAGCATTTTTTTGTGTTTTATACTTTTGGAATTTTGGTTTTTGACGTTGATTATAAAATGACCTTTTTCATGTTTGAAATGTACTAACTCGATTTTTCCTCACAGCAGGTCAACTGGTGTGTGGTTGCAACGTTACGGTCCCATTGAGTACATTTTCGGAGAGAGGGACATCAGTTGCGCCACAGGGCAGGGTGGAGGGTGCCATGCACGATACATTTTCTTTCTTCGGTAAGCATTTTTTTGTGTTTTATACTTTTGGAATTTTGGTTTTTGATGTTGATTATAAAATGACCTTTTTCATGTTTGAAATGTACTAACTCGATTTTTCCTCACGTCAGGTCAACTGGTGTGTGGTTGCAACATTACGGTCCCATTGAGTACATTTTCGGAGAGAGGGACATCTGTTGCACCACAGGGCAGGGTGGAGGGTGCCATGCACGATGCATTTTCTTTCTTCGGTAAGCATTTTTTTGTGTTTTATACTTTTGGAATATTGGTTTTTGACATTGATTATAAAATGATCATGTTTGAAATGTACTAACTCGTTTTTTCGTCACAGCAGGTCAACTGGTGTGTGGTTGCAACATTACGGTCCCATTGACTACATTTTCGGAGAGAGGGACATCAGTTGCACCACAGGGCAGGGTGGAGGGTGCCATGCACGATACATTTTCTTTCTTCGGTAAGCATTTTTTTTTGCTTTATACTTTTGGAATTTTGGTATTTGACGTTGATTATGAAATGACCTGTTTCATGTTTGAAATGCACTCACACGATTTTTCCTCACAGCAGGTCAACTGGTGTGTGGTTGCAACATTACGATCCCATTGAGTACATTTTCGGAGTGAGGGACATCAGTTGCACCACAGGGCAGGGAGGAGGGTGCCATGCACGATGTATTTTCTTTCTTCGGTAAGCATTTTTTTGTGTCTTATACTTTTGGAATATTGGTTTTTGACATTGATTATAAAATGATCATGTTTGAAATGTACTAACTCGTTTTTTCCTCACAGCAGTTCAACTGGTGTGTGGATGCAACATTACGGTCCCATTGAGTACATTTTCGGAGAGAGGGACATCAGTTGCACCACAGGGCAGGGTGGAGGGTGCCATGCACGATACATTTTCTTTCTTCGGTAAGCATTTTTTTGTGTTTTATACTTTTGGAATTTTGGTTTTTGACGCTGATTATAAAATGACCTTCATCATGTTTGAAATGTACTAACTCGATTTTTCCTCACGTCAGGTCAACTGGTGTGTGGTTGCAACATTACGGTCCCATTGAGTACATTTTCGGAGAGAGGGACATCAGTTGCACCACAGGGCAGGGTGGAGGGTGCCATGCACGATGCAATTTCTTTCTTCAATAAGCATTTTTTCGTGTTTTATACTTTTGGAATTTTGGTTTTTGATGTTGATTATAAAATGACCTTTTTCATGTTTGAAATATACTAACTCGATTTTTCCTCACAGCAGGTCAACTGGTGTGTGGTTGCAACATTACGGTCCCATTGAGTTCATTTTCGGGTAGAGGGACATCAGTTGCACCACAGGACAGGGCAGAGGGTGCCATGCACGATACATTTTCTTTCTTCGGTAAGCATTTTTTTGTGTTTTATACTTTTGGAATTTTGGTTTTTGATGTTGATTATAAAATGACCTTTTTCATGTTTGAAATGTACTAACTCGATTTTTCCTCACAGCAGGTCAACTGGTGTGTGGTTGCAACATTACGGTCCCATTGAGTACATTTTCGGAGAGAGGGACATCAGTTGCACCACAGGGCAGGGTGGAGGGTGCCATGCAGGATTCATTTTCTTTCTTCGGTAAGCATTTTTTTGTGTTTTATACTTTTGGAATTTTGGTTTTTGATGTTGATTATAAAATGACCTTTTTCATGTTTGAAATGTACTAACTCGATTTTTCCTCACAGCAGGTCAACTGGTGTGTGGTTGCAACATTACAGTCACATTGAGTACATTTTGGGAGAGAGGGATATCAGTTGCACCCTAGGGCAGGGTGGAGAGTGCCATGCACGATACATTTTCTTTCTTCGGTAAGCATTTTTTTGTGTTTTATACTTTTGGAATTTTGGTTTTTGATGTTGATTATAAAATGACCTTTTTCATGTTTGAAATGTACTAACTCGATTTTTCCTCACAGCAGGTTAACTGGTGTGTGGTTGCAACATTACGGTCCCATTGAGTACATTTTCGGAGAGAGGGACATCAGTTGCACCACAGGGCAGTGTGGAGGGTGCCATGCACGATACATTTTCTTGCTTCGGTAAGCTTTTTTTTGTGATTTATACTTTTGGAATATTGGTTTTTGATGTTGAATATAAAATGACCTTTTTCAAGTTTGAAATGTACTAACTCGATTCTTCCTCACAGCAGGTCAACTGGTGTGTGGTTGCAACGTTACGGTCCCATTGAGTACATTTTCGGAGAGAGGGATATCAGTTGCACCACAGGGCAGGGTGGAGGGTGCCATGCACGATGCAATTTCTTTCTTCAATAAGCATTTTTTCGTGTTTTATACTTTTGGAATTTTGGTTTTTGATGTTGATTATAAAATGACCTTTTTCATGTTTGAAATATACTAACTCGATTTTTCCTCACAGCAGGTCAACTGGTGTGTGGTTGCAACATTACGGTCCCATTGAGTTCATTTTCGGGTAGAGGGACATCAGTTGCACCACAGGGCAGGGCAGAGGGTGCCATGCACGATACATTTTCTTTCTTCGGTAAGCATTTTTTTGTGTTTTATACTTTTGGAATTTTGGTTTTTGATGTTGATTATAAAATGACCTTTTTCATGTTTGAAATGTACTAACTCGATTTTTCCTCACAGCAGGTCAACTGGTGTGTGGTTGCAACATTACGGTCCTATTGAGTACATTTTTGGAGAGAGGGGCATCAGTTGCAATACAGGGCAGGGTAGACGGTGCCATGCACGATACATTTTCTGTCTTCGGTAAGCATTTTTTTGTGTTTTATACTTTTGGAATTTTGGTTTTTGACGTTGATTATAACATGACCTTTTTCATGATTGAAATGTACTAACTCGTTTTTACCTCACAGCAGGTCAACTGGTGTGTGGTTGCAACATTACGGTCCCATTGAGTACATTTTCGGAGAGAGGGACATCAGTTGCACCACAGGGCAGGGTGGAGGGTGCCATGCACGATGCATTTTCTTTCTTCGGTAAGCATTTTTTTGTGTGTTTTATACTTTTGGAATATTGGTTTTTGACATTGATTATAAAATGATCATGTTTGAAATGTACTAAATCGATTTTTCCTCACAGCAGGTCAACTGGTGTGTGGTTGCAACATTACAGTCCCATTGAGTACATTTTCGGAGAGAGGGACATCAGTTGCACCACAGGACAGTGTGGAGGGTGCCATGCACGATGCATTTTCTTTCTTCGGTAAGCATTTTTTTGTGTTTTATACTTTTGGAATTTTTGTTTTTGACGTTGATTATAAAATGAACTTTTTCATGTTTGAAATGTACTAACTCGATTTTTCCTCACAGCAGGTCAACTGGTGTGTGGTTGCAACATTACGGTCCCATTGAGTACATTTTCGGAGAGAGGGACATCAGTTGCGCCACAGGGCAGGGTGGAGGGTGCCATGCACGATACATTTTCTTTATTCGGTAAGCATTTATTTGTGTTTTATACTTTTGGAATTTTGGTTTTTGATGTTGATTATAAAATGACCTTTTTCATGTTTGAAATGTACTAACTCGATTTTTCCTCACGTCAGGTCAACTGGTGTGTGGTTGCAACATTACGGTCCCATTGAGTACATTTTCGGAGAGAGGGACATCAGTTGCACCACAGGGCAGGGTGGAGGGTTCCATGCACGTTACATTTTCTTTCTTCGGTAAGCATTTTTTTGTGATTTATACTTTTGGAATTTTGGTTTTTGATGTTGATTATAAAATGACCTTTTTCATGTTTGAAATGTACTAACTCGATTCTTCCTCACAGCAGGTCAACTGGTGTGTGGTTGCAACGTTACGGTCCCATTGAGTACATTTTCGGAGAGAGGGACATCAGTTGCACCACAGGGCAGGGCAGAGGGTGCCATGCACGATACATTTTCTTTCTTTGGTAAGCATTTTTTTGTGTTTTATACTTTTGGAATTTTGGTTTTCGATGCTGATTATAAAATGACCTTTTTCAAGTTTGAAATGTACTAACTCGATTTTTCCTCACAGCAGGTCAACTGGTGTGTGGTTGCAACATACGGTCCCATTGAGTACATTTTCGGGGAGAGGGACAACAGTTGCACCACAGGGCAGGGTGGAGGGTGCCATGCACGATACATTTTCTTTCTTCGGTAAGCATTTTTTTGTGTTTTATACTTTTGAAATTACGATTTTGACGTTGATTATAAAATGACCTTTTTCATGTTTGAAATGTACTAACTCGATTTTTCCTCACAGCAGGTCAACTGGTTTGTGGTTGCAACATTACGGTCCTATTGAGTACATTTTCGGAGAGAGGGACATCAGTTGCATCACAGGGCAGGGTGGAGGGTGCCATGCACGATACATTATCTGTCTTCGGTAAGCATCTTTTTGTGTTTTATACTTTTGGAATATTGGTTTTTGACGTTGATTATAACATGACCTTTTTCATTATTGAAATGAACTAACTCGATTTTACCTCACAGCAGGTCAACTGGTGTGTGGTTGCAACATTATGGTCCCATTGAGTACATTTTCGGAGAGAGGGACATCAGTTGCACCACAGGGCAGGGTGGAGGGTGCCATGCACGATGTATATTCTTTCTTCGGTAAGCATTTTTTTGTGTTTTATACTTTTGGAATATTGGTTTTTGACATTGATTATAAAATGATCATGTTTGAAATGTACTAACTCGATTTTTCCTCACAGCAGGTCAACTGGTGTGTGGTTGCATCATTACTGTCCTATTGAGTACATTTTCGGAGAGAGGGACATCAGTTGCACCACAGGGCAGGGTGGAGGGTGCCATGCACGATGCATTTTTTTTCTTTGGTAAGCATTTTTTTGTGTTTTATACTTTTGGAATATTGGTTAGACATTGATTATTAAATGATCATGTTTGAAGTGTACTAACTCGATTTTTCCTCACAGCAGGTCAACTGGTGTGTGGTTGCAACATTTCGGTCCCATTGAGTACATTTTCGGAGAGAGGGACAACAGTTGCACCACAGGGCAGGGTGGAGGGTGCCATGCACGATACATTTTCTTTCTTCGGTAAGCATTTTTTTGTGTTTTATACTTTTGAAATTACGATTTTGACGTTGATTATAAAATGACCTTTTTCATGTTTGAAATGTACTAACTCGATTCTTCCTCACAGCAGGTCATCTGGTGTGTGGTTGCAACGTTACGGTCCCATTGAGTACATTTTCGGAGAGAGGGACATCAGTTGCACCACAGGGCAGGGTGGAGGGTGCCATGAACGATGCAATTTCTTTCTTCGGTAAGCATTTTTTTGTGTTTTATACTTTTGGAATTTTGGTTTTTGATGTTGATTATAAAATGACCTTTTTCATGTTTGAAATGTACTAACTCGATTTTTCCTCACAGCAGGTCAACTGGTGTGTGGTTGCAACATTACGGTCCCATTGAGTTCATTTTCGGAGAAAGGGACATCAGTTGCACCACAGGGCAGGGCAGAGGGTGCCATGCACGATACATTTTCTTTCTTCGGTAAGCATTTTTTTGTGTTTTATACTTTTGGAATTTAGGTTTTCGATGTTGATTATAAAATGACCTTTTTCATGTTTGAAATGTACTAACTCGATTTTTCCTCACAGCAGGTCAACTGGTGTGTGGTTGCAACATTACGGTCCTATTGAGTACATTTTCGGAGAGAGGGACATCAGTTGCACCACAGGGCAGTGTGGAGGGTGCCATGCACGATACATTTTCTGTCTTCGGTATGCATTTTTTTGTGTTTTATACTTTTGGAATTTTGGTTTTTGACGTTGATTATAACATGACCTTTTTCATGATTGAAATGTACTAACTCGATTTTTCCTCACAGCAGGTCAACTGGTGTGTGGTTGCAACATTACGGTCCCATTGAGTACATTTACGGAGAGAGGGATATCAGTTGCACCCTAGGGCAGGGTGGAGAGTGTCATGCACGATACATTTTCTTTCTTCGGTAAGCATTTTTTTGTGTTTTATACTTTTGGAATTTTGGTTTTTGATGTTGATTATAAAATGACCTTTTTCATGTTTGAAATGTACTAACTCGATTTTTCCTCACAGCAGGTTAACTGGTGTGTGGTTGCAACATTACGGTCCCATTGAGTACATTTTCGGAGAGAGGGACATCAGTTGCACCACAGGGCAGTGTGGAGGGTGCCATGCACGATACATTTTCTTGCTTCGGTAAGCTTTTTTTTGTGATTTATACTTTTGGAATATTGGTTTTTGATGTTGAATATAAAATGACCTTTTTCAAGTTTGAAATGTACTAACTCGATTCTTCCTCACAGCAGGTCAACTGGTGTGTGGTTGCAACGTTACGGTCCCATTGAGTACATTTTCGGAGAGAGGGATATCAGTTGCACCACAGGGCAGGGTGGAGGGTGCCATGCACGATGCAATTTCTTTCTTCAATAAGCATTTTTTCGTGTTTTATACTTTTGGAATTTTGGTTTTTGATGTTGATTATAAAATGACCTTTTTCATGTTTGAAATATACTAACTCGATTTTTCCTCACAGCAGGTCAACTGGTGTGTGGTTGCAACATTACGGTCCCATTGAGTTCATTTTTGGGTAGAGGGACATCAGTTGCACCACAGGGCAGGGCAGAGGGTGCCATGCACGATACATTTTCTTTCTTCGGTAAGCATTTTTTTGTGTTTCATACTTTTGGAATATTGGTTTTTGACATTGATTATAAAATGATCATGTTTGAAATGTACTAACTCGATTTTTCCTCACAGCAGGTCAACTGGTGTGTGGTTGCAACATTACAGTCCCATTGAGTACATTTTCGGAGAGAGGGACATCAGTTCCACCACAGGGCAGTGTGGAGGGTGCCATGCACGATGCATTTTCTTTCTTCGGTAAGCATTTTTTTGTGTTTTATACTTTTGGAATTTTGGTTTTTGACGTTGATTATAAAATGACCTTTTTCATGTTTGAAATGTACTAACTCGATTTTTCCTCACAGCAGGTCAACTGGTGTGTGGTTGCAACGTTACGGTCCCATTGAGTACATTTTCGGAGAGAGGGACATCAGTTGCGCCACAGGGCAGGGTGGAGGGTGCCATGCACGATACATTTTCTTTCTTCGGTAAGCATTTTTTTGTGTTTTATACTTTTGGAATTTTGGTTTTTGATGTTGATTATAAAATGACCTTTTTCATGTTTGAAATGTACTAACTCGATTTTTCCTCACGTCAGGTCAACTGGTGTGTGGTTGCAACATTACGGTCCCATTGAGTACATTTTCGGAGAGAGGGACATCTGTTGAACCACAGGGCAGGGTGGAGGGTGCCATGCACGATGCATTTTCTTTCTTCGGTAAGCATTTTTTTGTGTTTTATACTTTTGGAATATTGGTTTTTGACATTGATTATAAAATGATCATGTTTGAAATGTACTAACTCGTTTTTTCGTCACAGCAGGTCAACTGGTGTGTGGTTGCAACATTACGGTCCCATTGACTACATTTTCGGAGAGAGGGACATCAGTTGCACCACAGGGCAGGGTGGAGGGTGCCATGCACGATACATTTTCTTTCTTCGGTAAGCATTTTTTTTTGCTTTATACTTTTGGAATTTTGGTATTTGACGTTGATTATGAAATGACCTGTTTCATGTTTGAAATGCACTCACACGATTTTTCCTCACAGCAGGTCAACTGGTGTGTGGTTGCAACATTACGATCCCATTGAGTACATTTTCGGAGTGAGGGACATCAGTTGCACCACAGGGCAGGGAGG